>NW_026961535.1:600000-802500 GCF_963924245.1 Chroicocephalus ridibundus
GTGCTGCAGGTATTTCTGCTGCCTTCAGCCTCGACACCACCCTTTCCACTTGGCGCCGCGCTAGGCACAAAAATGGCCATACGGCTGGAGATGGTTCCCCAGCCCAAAGACCCAGCAGGGAAAACTATGCCTTGTTCTAAAGCTCTTTGGGAACCGCTTGCTTAGCACCCACAGACGTGGGGGCTGCAGGCTTTCCTGCTGCCTTCAACCTCAATATTACGCTTTCCCACTAGGTGTCGCTCCAGGCACAAAAACAGCCATACGGCTGGAGATGGGTCCCCCGCCCAAGGAGCCAGCAGGGAAAACTAGGCCTTGTTCTAAAGCTATTTGGGAACTGCTTGCGTAGCCCCACAGACCTGCGGGCTGCAGGCCTTCCTGCTGCCTTCAGCCTCGACACCACCCTTTCACTCCTGTCGCCGCACCAGGCACAAAAATGGCCATATGGCTGGAGATGGGACGCCCGCACAAAGAGCCAGCAGGGAAAACTAGGCCTTGATCTAAAACTCTTTGGGAACCGCTTGCGTAGCCCCAAAGACCTGGGGGCTGCAGGTTTTTCTGCTGCCTTCAGCCTCGACACCACCCTTTCCCACTTGGCGCCGCGCCAGGCACAAAAATGGCCATACAGCTGGAGATGGTTCCCCCTCCCAAAGACCCAGCAGGCAAAAATAGGCCTTGTTCTAAAGCTCTTTGGGAACCGCTTGCGTAGCCCCACAGACCTGGGGGCTGCGGGCTTTCCTGCGGCCTTCAGCCTCGACACCACCCTTTCCCACTTCGTGCCACGCCAGACACAAAAACAGCCATACGGCTGGAGATGGGTCCCCCGCCCAAAGAGCCAGCAGGGAAAACTATGCCTTGTTCTAAAGCTCTTTGGGAACCGCTTGCGTAGCCCCCCAGAACTGGGGGCTGCAAGCTTTCCTGCTGCCTCAGCCTCCACACCACCCTTTCCCACTTGGTGCCACGCCAGGCACAAAAACAGCCATACGGCTGGATATGGGTCCCCCGCCCAAAGAGCCAGCAGGGAAAAGTATGCCTTGTTCTAAAGCTCTTTGGGAACCACTTGCGTAGCACCCAAGAACTGGGGGCTGCAAGCTTTCCTGCTGCCTTCAGCCTCCACACCACCCTTTCCCACTTGGCATCGCGCCAGGCACAAAAATGGCCATATGGCTGGAGATGGGTCCCCCGCCAAAGGAGCCAGCAGGGAAAACTATGCCTTGTTCTAAAGCTCTTTGGGAATCACTTGCGTAGCCCCACAGACCTGGGGGCTGCGGGCTTTCCTGCTGCCTTCAGCCTTGACATGACCAATTCCCACTTGGTGCCACACCAGGCACAAAAATGCCTATACGGCTGAAGATAGGTACCCCGCCCAAGGAGCCAGCAGGGAAAACTAGGCCTTGTTCTAAAGCTATTTGGGAACCTCTTGCCTAGCCCCAGAGACCTGGGGGCTGCGGGCTTTCCTGCTGCCTTCAGCCTCGACACCACCGTTTCCCACTTGGTGCGGCACCAGGCACAAAAATGGCCATATGGCTGGACATGGGTCGCCCGCACAAGGAGCCAGAAGGGAAAACTATGCCTTGTTCTAAAGCTCTTTGGGAACCACTTGCGTAGCCCCACAGACCTGGGGGCTGCAGGTTTTTCTGCTGCCTTCAGCCTCGACACCACCCTTTCCCACTTGGCGCCGCACCAGGCACAAAAATGGTCATACAGCTGGAGATGGTTCCCCCGCCCAAAGACACGGCAGGGAAAACTAGGCCTTGTTCTAAAGCTATTTGGGAACCGCTTGCGTAGCCCCAAAGACCTGGGGGCTGCAGGCTTTTCTGCTGCCTTGGGCCTCAAAACCGCCCTTTCCACTTAGCGCCGCGCCAGGCACAAAAATGGCCATACAGCTGGAGATGGGTCCCCCGTTCAAGGAGCTCGCAGGGTAAACTAGGCCTTATTCTAAAGCTCTTTGGGAACCGCTTGCATAGCCCCACAGACCTGGGGGCTGCGGGCTTTCCTGCTGCCTTCAGCCTCAAAACCACCCTTTCACACTTGGTGCCACGCCAGGCACAAAAACAGCCATACGGCTGGAGATGGGTCCCCCGCCCAAAATACCCAGCAGGGAAAACAATGCCTTCTTCTAAAGCTCTTTGGGAACCGCTTGCGTAGCCCCACAGACCTGGGGGCTGAGGGCTTTCCTGCTGCCTTCAGCCTCGACACCACCCTTTCCCACTTGGCGCCGCGCCAGGCACAAAAATGGCTATACGGCTGGAGATGGGTCCCCCGCCCGAGGAGCCAGCACGGAAAACTATGTCTTGTTCTAAAGCTCTTTGGGAACCGCTTGCGTAGCCCCACAGACCTGGGGGCTGCGGGCTTTCCTGCTGTCTTCAGCCTCGACAACACCCTTTCCCACTTGGCGTCGCGCCAGGCACAAAAATGGCCATATGGCTGGAGATGGGTCGCCCGCACAAGGAGCCAGCAGGGAACACAATGCCTTCTTCTAAAGCTCTTTGGGAACCGCTTCCGTAGCCCCACAGAGCTGGGGGCTGCGGGCTTTCCTGCTGCCTTCAGCCTCCACACCACTCTTTCCCACTTGGCGTCGCGCCAGGCACAAAAATGCCTATACGGCTGGAGATGGGTCCCCCGCCCAAGGAGCCAACAGGGAAAACTAGGCCTTATTCTAAAGTTCTTTGGGAACCGCTTCCGTAGCCCCACAGACCTGGGGGCTGCGGGCTTTTCTGCTGCCTTCAGCCTCCACACCACACTTTCCCAATTGGCGCCGCGCCAGGCACAAAAACAGCCATACGGCTGGAGCTGCGTCCCACGCCGAAACAACCAGCAGGGAAAACTAGGCCTTCTTCAAAGATTTTTGGGAAACGATTGCGTAGCCCTACAGACCTGGGTGCTGCAGGTATTTCTGCTGCCTTCAGCCTCGACAACACCCTTTCCCACTTGGCGCCGCGCTAGGCACAAAAATGGCCATACGGCTGGAGATGGTTCCCCAGCCCAAAGACCCAGCAGGGAAAACTATGCCTTGTTCTAAAGCTCTTTGGGAACCGCTTGCGTAGCACCCACAGACCTGGGGGCTGCAGGCTTTCCTGCTGCCTTCAACCTCAATATTACGCTTTCCCACTAGGTGTCGCTCCAGGCACAAAAACAGCCATACGGCTGGAGATGGGTCCCCCGCCCAACGAGCCAGCAGGGAAAACTATGCCTTGTTCTAAAGCTATTTGGGAACCGCTTGCGTAGCCCCACAGACCTGGGGGCTGCGGGCCTTCCTGCTGCCTTCAGCCTCGACACCACCCTTTCCCTCCTGTCGCCGCACCAGGCACAAAAATGGCCATATGGCTGGAGATGGGTCGCCCGCACAAGGAGCCAGCAGGGAAAACTAGGCCTTGATCTAAAACTCTTTGGGAACCGCTTGCGTAGCCCCAAAGACCTGGGGGCTGCAGGTTTTTCTGCTGCCTTCAGCCTCGACACCACCCTTTCCCACTTGGCGCCGCGCCAGGCACAAAAATGGCCATACAGCTGGAGATGGTTCCCCCTCCCAAAGACCCAGCAGGCAAAAATAGGCCTTGTTCTAAAGCTCTTTGAGAACCGCTTGCGTAGCCCCACAGACCTGGGGGCTGCGGGCTTTCCTGCTGCCTTCAGCCTCGACACCACCCTTTCCCACTTGGTGCCACGCCAGGCACAAAAACAGCCATACGGCTGGAGATGGGTCCCCCGCCCAAAGAGCCAGCAGGGAAAACTATGCCTTGTTCTAAAGCGCTTTGGGAACCGCTTGCGTAGCCCCCCAGAACTGGGGGCTGCAAGCTTTCCTGCTGCCTTCAGCCTCCACACCACCCTTTCCCACTTGGCGTCGCGCCAGGCACAAAAATGGCCATATGGCTGGAGATGGGTTCCCCGCACAAGGAGCCAGCAGGGAAAACTAGGCCTTGTTATAAAGCTCTTTGGGAACCGCTTGCGTAGGCCCACAGACCTGAGGGCTGCGGGCTTTCCTGCTGCCTTCACCCTCCACACCACCCTATCCCACTTGGTGCCACGCCAGGTACAAAAACAGCCATACGGCTGGAGATGCGTCCCACGCCGAAAGAACCAGCAGGGAAAACTAGGCTTTCTTCAAAGCTCTTTGGGAACCGCTTGCGTAGCCCCACAGACGTGGGGGCTGCGGGCTTTCCTGCTGCCTTCAGCCTCAAAAACACCATTTCCCACTTGGCGCCGCACCAGGCCCAAAAATGGCTATACGGCTGGAGATGGGTCCCCCACCCAAGGAGCCAGGAGGGAAAACTATGCCTTGTTCTAAAGCTCTTTGGGAACCGCTTGCGTAGACCCACAGACCTGAGGGCTGCGGGCTTTCCTGCTGCCTTCAGCCTCGACACCACCCTTTCCCACTTGGCGCCGCGCCAGGCACAAAAATGACCATACGTCTGGAGATGGGTCCCCCGCCCAAGGGGCCAGCAGGGAAAACTAGGCCTTGTTCTAAAGCTCTTTGGGAACCTCTTGCGGAACCCCACAGACCTGGGGGCTGAGGGCTTTCCTGCTGCCTTCAGCCTCCACACCACCCTTTCCCACTTGACGCCGCGCCAGGCACAAAAATGGCCATACGGCTGGAGATGGGTCCCCCGCCAAAGGAGCCAGCAGGGAAAACTATGCCTTGTTCTAAAGCTCTTTGGGAATCACTTGCGTAGCCCCACAGACCTGGGGGCTGCGGGCTTTCCTGCTGCCTTTAGCCTTGACATGACCATTTCCCACTTGGTGCCGCACCAGGCACAAAAATGCCTATACGGCTGAAGATAGGTCCCCCGCCCAAGGAGCCAGCAGGGAAAACTAGGCCTTGTTCTAAAGCTCTTTGGGAACCGCTTGCGTAGCCCCACAGACTTGGGGGCTGCGGGCTTTCCTGCTGCCTTCAGCCTCCACACAACCCTTTCCCACTTGGTGCCACGCCAGGCACAAAAACAGCCATACGGCTGGAGATGGGTCCCCCGCCCAAAGAGCCAGAAGGGAAAACTATGCCTTGTTCTAAATCTCTTTGGGAACCGCTTGCGTAGCCCCACAGACCTGGGGGCTGCGGGCCTTCCTGCTGCCTTCAGCCTCGACACCATCCTTTCCCACTTGGCATCACGCCAGGCACAAAAATGGCCATATGGCTGGAGATGGGTCCCCCTCACAAGGAGCCAGCAGGGAAAACAATGCCTTGTTCTAAAGCTCTTTGGGAACCGCTTGCGTAGCCCCACAGACCTGAGGGCTGCGGGCTTTCCTGCTGCCTTCACCCTCCACACCACCCTTTCCCACTTGGCGCCGCACCAGGCACAAAAATGGCCATATGGCTGGAGATGGGTCCCCCGCCCAAAGAGCCAGCAGGGAAAAGTATGCCTTGTTCTAAAGCTCTTTGGGAACCACTTGCGTAGCACCCAAGAACTGGGGGCTGCAAGCTTTCCTGCTGCCTTCAGCCTCCACACCACCCTTTCCCACTTGGCATCGCGCCAGGCACAAAAATGGCCATATGGCTGGAGATGGGTCCCCCGCCAAAGGAGCCAGCAGGGAAAACTATGCCTTGTTCTAAAGCTCTTTGGGAATCACTTGCGTAGCCCCACAGACCTGGGGGCTGCGGGCTTTCCTGCTGCCTTCAGCCTTGACATGACCAATTCCCACTTGGTGCCACACCAGGCACAAAAATGCCTATACGGCTGAAGATAGGTACCCCGCCCAAGGAGCCAGCAGGGAAAACTAGGCCTTGTTCTAAAGCTATTTGGGAACCTCTTGCCTAGCCCCAGAGACCTGGGGGCTGCGGGCTTTCCTGCTGCCTTCAGCCTCGACACCACCGTTTCCCACTTGGTGCGGCACCAGGCACAAAAATGGCCATACGGCTGGAGATGGGTCCCCCGCCAAAGGAGCCAGCAGGGAAAACTATGCCTTGTTCTAAAGCTCTTTGGGAATCACTTGCGTAGCCCCACAGACCTGGGGGCTGCGGGCTTTCCTGCTGCCTTTAGCCTTGACATGACCATTTCCCACTTGGTGCCGCACCAGGCACAAAAATGCCTATACGGCTGAAGATAGGTCCCCCGCCCAAGGAGCCAGCAGGGAAAACTAGGCCTTGTTCTAAAGCTCTTTGGGAACCGCTTGCGTAGCCCCACAGACTTGGGGGCTGCGGGCTTTCCTGCTGCCTTCAGCCTCCACACAACCCTTTCCCACTTGGTGCCACGCCAGGCACAAAAACAGCCATACGGCTGGAGATGGGTCCCCCGCCCAAAGAGCCAGAAGGGAAAACTATGCCTTGTTCTAAATCTCTTTGGGAACCGCTTGCGTAGCCCCACAGACCTGGGGGCTGCGGGCCTTCCTGCTGCCTTCAGCCTCGACACCATCCTTTCCCACTTGGCATCACGCCAGGCACAAAAATGGCCATATGGCTGGAGATGGGTCCCCCTCACAAGGAGCCAGCAGGGAAAACAATGCCTTGTTCTAAAGCTCTTTGGGAACCGCTTGCGTAGCCCCACAGACCTGAGGGCTGCGGGCTTTCCTGCTGCCTTCACCCTCCACACCACCCTTTCCCACTTGGCGCCGCACCAGGCACAAAAATGGCCATATGGCTGGAGATGGGTCCCCCGCCCAAAGAGCCAGCAGGGAAAAGTATGCCTTGTTCTAAAGCTCTTTGGGAACCACTTGCGTAGCACCCAAGAACTGGGGGCTGCAAGCTTTCCTGCTGCCTTCAGCCTCCACACCACCCTTTCCCACTTGGCATCGCGCCAGGCACAAAAATGGCCATATGGCTGGAGATGGGTCCCCCGCCAAAGGAGCCAGCAGGGAAAACTATGCCTTGTTCTAAAGCTCTTTGGGAATCACTTGCGTAGCCCCACAGACCTGGGGGCTGCGGGCTTTCCTGCTGCCTTCAGCCTTGACATGACCAATTCCCACTTGGTGCCACACCAGGCACAAAAATGCCTATACGGCTGAAGATAGGTACCCCGCCCAAGGAGCCAGCAGGGAAAACTAGGCCTTGTTCTAAAGCTATTTGGGAACCTCTTGCCTAGCCCCAGAGACCTGGGGGCTGCGGGCTTTCCTGCTGCCTTCAGCCTCGACACCACCGTTTCCCACTTGGTGCGGCACCAGGCACAAAAATGGCCATATGGCTGGACATGGGTCGCCCGCACAAGGAGCCAGAAGGGAAAACTATGCCTTGTTCTAAAGCTCTTTGGGAACCACTTGCGTAGCCCCACAGACCTGGGGGCTGCAGGTTTTTCTGCTGCCTTCAGCCTCGACACCACCCTTTCCCACTTGGCGCCGCACCAGGCACAAAAATGGTCATACAGCTGGAGATGGTTCCCCCGCCCAAAGACACGGCAGGGAAAACTAGGCCTTGTTCTAAAGCTATTTGGGAACCGCTTGCGTAGCCCCAAAGACCTGGGGGCTGCAGGCTTTTCTGCTGCCTTGGGCCTCAAAACCGCCCTTTCCACTTAGCGCCGCGCCAGGCACAAAAATGGCCATACAGCTGGAGATGGGTCCCCCGTTCAAGGAGCTCGCAGGGTAAACTAGGCCTTATTCTAAAGCTCTTTGGGAACCGCTTGCATAGCCCCACAGACCTGGGGGCTGCGGGCTTTCCTGCTGCCTTCAGCCTCAAAACCACCCTTTCACACTTGGTGCCACGCCAGGCACAAAAACAGCCATACGGCTGGAGATGGGTCCCCCGCCCAAAATACCCAGCAGGGAAAACAATGCCTTCTTCTAAAGCTCTTTGGGAACCGCTTGCGTAGCCCCACAGACCTGGGGGCTGAGGGCTTTCCTGCTGCCTTCAGCCTCGACACCACCCTTTCCCACTTGGCGCCGCGCCAGGCACAAAAATGGCTATACGGCTGGAGATGGGTCCCCCGCCCGAGGAGCCAGCACGGAAAACTATGTCTTGTTCTAAAGCTCTTTGGGAACCGCTTGCGTAGCCCCACAGACCTGGGGGCTGCGGGCTTTCCTGCTGTCTTCAGCCTCGACAACACCCTTTCCCACTTGGCGTCGCGCCAGGCACAAAAATGGCCATATGGCTGGAGATGGGTCGCCCGCACAAGGAGCCAGCAGGGAACACAATGCCTTCTTCTAAAGCTCTTTGGGAACCGCTTCCGTAGCCCCACAGAGCTGGGGGCTGCGGGCTTTCCTGCTGCCTTCAGCCTCCACACCACTCTTTCCCACTTGGCGTCGCGCCAGGCACAAAAATGCCTATACGGCTGGAGATGGGTCCCCCGCCCAAGGAGCCAACAGGGAAAACTAGGCCTTATTCTAAAGTTCTTTGGGAACCGCTTGCGTAGCCCCACAGACCTGGGGGCTGCGGGCTTTTCTGCTGCCTTCAGCCTCCACACCACACTTTCCCAATTGGCGCCGCGCCAGGCACAAAAACAGCCATACGGCTGGAGCTGCGTCCCACGCCGAAACAACCAGCAGGGAAAACTAGGCCTTCTTCAAAGATTTTTGGGAAACGATTGCGTAGCCCTACAGACCTGGGTGCTGCAGGTATTTCTGCTGCCTTCAGCCTCGACAACACCCTTTCCCACTTGGCGCCGCGCTAGGCACAAAAATGGCCATACGGCTGGAGATGGTTCCCCAGCCCAAAGACCCAGCAGGGAAAACTATGCCTTGTTCTAGAGCTCTTTGGGAACCGCTTGCGTAGCACCCACAGACCTGGGGGCTGCAGGCTTTCCTGCTGCCTTCAACCTCAATATTACGCTTTCCCACTAGGTGTCGCTCCAGGCACAAAAACAGCCATACGGCTGGAGATGGGTCCCCCGCCCAACGAGCCAGCAGGGAAAACTATGCCTTGTTCTAAAGCTATTTGGGAACCGCTTGCGTAGCCCCACAGACCTGGGGGCTGCGGGCCTTCCTGCTGCCTTCAGCCTCGACACCACCCTTTCCCTCCTGTCGCCGCACCAGGCACAAAAATGGCCATATGGCTGGAGATGGGTCGCCCGCACAAGGAGCCAGCAGGGAAAACTAGGCCTTGATCTAAAACTCTTTGGGAACCGCTTGCGTAGCCCCAAAGACCTGGGGGCTGCAGGTTTTTCTGCTGCCTTCAGCCTCGACACCACCCTTTCCCACTTGGCGCCGCGCCAGGCACAAAAATGGCCATACAGCTGGAGATGGTTCCCCCTCCCAAAGACCCAGCAGGCAAAAATAGGCCTTGTTCTAAAGCTCTTTGAGAACCGCTTGCGTAGCCCCACAGACCTGGGGGCTGCGGGCTTTCCTGCTGCCTTCAGCCTCGACACCACCCTTTCCCACTTGGTGCCACGCCAGGCACAAAAACAGCCATACGGCTGGAGATGGGTCCCCCGCCCAAAGAGCCAGCAGGGAAAACTATGCCTTGTTCTAAAGCTCTTAGGGAACCGCTTGCGTAGCCCCCCAGAACTGGGGGCTGCAAGCTTTCCTGCTGCCTTCAGCCTCCACACCACCCTTTCCCACTTGGCGTCGCGCCAGGCACAAAAATGGCCATATGGCTGGAGATGGGTTCCCCGCACAAGGAGCCAGCAGGGAAAACTAGGCCTTGTTATAAAGCTCTTTGGGAACCGCTTGCGTAGGCCCACAGACCTGAGGGCTGCGGGCTTTCCTGCTGCCTTCACCCTCCACACCACCCTATCCCACTTGGTGCCACGCCAGGTACAAAAACAGCCATACGGCTGGAGATGCGTCCCACGCCGAAAGAACCAGCAGGGAAAACTAGGCTTTCTTCAAAGCTCTTTGGGAACCGCTTGCGTAGCCCCACAGACGTGGGGGCTGCGGGCTTTCCTGCTGCCTTCAGCCTCAAAAACACCATTTCCCACTTGGCGCCGCACCAGGCCCAAAAATGGCTATACGGCTGGAGATGGGTCCCCCACCCAAGGAGCCAGGAGGGAAAACTATGCCTTGTTCTAAAGCTCTTTGGGAACCGCTTGCGTAGACCCACAGACCTGAGGGCTGCGGGCTTTCCTGCTGCCTTCAGCCTCGACACCACCCTTTCCCACTTGGCGCCGCGCCAGGCACAAAAATGACCATACGTCTGGAGATGGGTCCCCCGCCCAAGGGGCCAGCAGGGAAAACTAGGCCTTGTTCTAAAGCTCTTTGGGAACCTCTTGCGGAACCCCACAGACCTGGGGGCTGAGGGCTTTCCTGCTGCCTTCAGCCTCCACACCACCCTTTCCCACTTGACGCCGCGCCAGGCACAAAAATGGCCATACGGCTGGAGATGGGTCCCCCGCCAAAGGAGCCAGCAGGGAAAACTATGCCTTGTTCTAAAGCTCTTTGGGAATCACTTGCGTAGCCCCACAGACCTGGGGGCTGCGGGCTTTCCTGCTGCCTTTAGCCTTGACATGACCATTTCCCACTTGGTGCCGCACCAGGCACAAAAATGCCTATACGGCTGAAGATAGGTCCCCCGCCCAAGGAGCCAGCAGGGAAAACTAGGCCTTGTTCTAAAGCTCTTTGGGAACCGCTTGCGTAGCCCCACAGACTTGGGGGCTGCGGGCTTTCCTGCTGCCTTCAGCCTCCACACAACCCTTTCCCACTTGGTGCCACGCCAGGCACAAAAACAGCCATACGGCTGGAGATGGGTCCCCCGCCCAAAGAGCCAGAAGGGAAAACTATGCCTTGTTCTAAATCTCTTTGGGAACCGCTTGCGTAGCCCCACAGACCTGGGGGCTGCGGGCCTTCCTGCTGCCTTCAGCCTCGACACCATCCTTTCCCACTTGGCATCACGCCAGGCACAAAAATGGCCATATGGCTGGAGATGGGTCCCCCTCACAAGGAGCCAGCAGGGAAAACAATGCCTTGTTCTAAAGCTCTTTGGGAACCGCTTGCGTAGCCCCACAGACCTGAGGGCTGCGGGCTTTCCTGCTGCCTTCACCCTCCACACCACCCTTTCCCACTTGGCGCCGCACCAGGCACAAAAATGGCCATACGGCTGGAGATGGGTCCCCCACCCAAGGAGCCAGCAGGGAAAACTATGCCTTGTTCTAAAGCTCTTTGGGAACCGCTTGCGTAGCCCCACAGACCTGGGGGCTGCGGGCTTTCCTGCTGCCTTCATCTTGACATGACCATTTCCCACTTGGTGCCGCACCAGTCACAAAAATGCCTATACGGCTGAAGATAGGTCCCCCGCCCAAGGAGCCAGCAGGAAAAACTAGGCCTTGTTCTAAAGCTCTTTGGGAAACTCTTGCGTAGCCCCACAGACCTGGGGGCTGCGGGCTTTCCTACTGCCTTAAGCCTCCACACCACCCATTCCCACTTGGCGCCGCACCAGGCACAAAAATGGCCATATGGCTGGAGATGGGTCGCCCGCACAAGGAGCCAGCAGGGAAAACTAGGCCTTGTTCTAAAGCTATTTGGGAAACTCTTGCGTAGCCCCACAGACCTGGGGGCTGCGGGCTTTCCTGCTGCCTTCAGCCTCGACACAACCCTTTCCCACTTGTTGCCGCGCCAGGCACAAAAATGGCCTTACAGCTGGAGATGGGTCCCCCGCCCAAAGACCCAGCAGGGAAAACTATGCCTTGTTCTAAAGCTCTTTGGGAACCGCTTGCGTAGCACCCACAGACCTGGGGGCTGCAGGCTTTCCTGCTGCCTTCAACGTCAATACTACGCTTTCCCACTAGGTGTCGCTCCAGGCACAAAAATGGCCATACGGCTGGAGATGGGTCCCCCGCCCAAGGAACCAGCAAGGAAAACTATGCCTTGTTCTAAAGCTCTTTGGGAACCGCTTGCGTAGCCCCACAGACCTGGGGGCTGCGGGCTTTCCTGCTGCCTTCAGCCTCCACACCACCCTTTCCCACTTGGCGTAGCGCCAGGCACAAAAATGGCTATACGGTTGGAGATGGGTCTCCCGCCCAAGGAGCCAGCAGGGAAAACTAGGCCTTGTTCTAAAGCTCTTTGGGAACCGCTTGCGTAGCCCCAAAGACCTGGGGGCTGCAGGCTTTCCTGCTGCCTTCAGCCTCGACATCACCCTTTCCCACTTGGCGCCGCGCCTGGGGCAAAAATGGCAATACGGCTGGAGATGGGTCCCCCGCCCAAGGAGCCAGCAGGGAAAACTATGCCTTGTTCTAAAGCTCTTAGGGAACCGCTTGCGTAGCCCCACAGACCTGGGGGCTGCGGGCTTTCCTGCTGCCTTCAGCCTCGACACCACCCTTTCCCACTTGGCGCCGCACCAGGCACAAAAATGGCCATACGGCTGGAGATGGGTCCCCCGCCCAAGGAGCCAGCAGGGAAAACTAGGCCTTGTTCTAAAGCTCTTAGGGAACCTCTTGCGTAGCCCCACAGACCTGGGGGCTGCGGGCTTTCCTGCTGCCTTCAGCCTCGACACCACCCTTTCCCACTTGGCGCCGCACCAGGCACAAAAATGGCCATAGGGCTGGAGATGTGTCCCCCGCCCAAAGACCCAGAAGGGAAAACTAGGCCTTGTTCTAAAGCTCTTTGGGAACCGCTTGCGTAGCACCCACAGACCTGGGGGCTGCAGGCTTTCCTGCTGCCTTCAGCCTCAATACTACGCTTTCCCACTAGGTGTTGCTCCAGGCCCAAAAATGGCCATACGGCTGGAGATGTGTCCCCCGCCCAAAGACCCAGCAGGCAAAACTAGGCCTTGTTCTAAAGCTCTTAGGGAACCGCTTGCGTAGCCCCACAGACCTGGGGGCTGCGGGCTTTCCTGCTGCCTTCAGCCTCGAAATCACCCTTTCCCACTTGGCGCCGCGCCAGGAGCAAAAATGGCCATACGGCTGGAGATGGGTCCCCCGCACAAGGAGCCAGCAGGGAAAACTAAGCCTTGTTCTAAAGCTCTTTGGGAACCGCTTGCGTAGCCCCACAGACCTGGGGGCTGCGGGCTTTCCTGCTGCCTTCTGCCTTGACATGACCCTTTGACACTTGGCGCCGCGCTAGCTACAAAAATGTCCATACGGCTGGAGATGGGTCCCACGCCCAAAGAGCCAGCAGGGAAAACTATGCCTTGTTCTAAAGCTCTTTGGGAACCGCTTGCGTAGCCCACAGACCTGGGGGCTGCGGGCTTTCCTGCTGCCTTCAGCCTCGACACAACCCTTTCCCACTTGGTGCCGCGCCAGGCACAAAAATGGCCATATGGCTGGAAATGGGTCACCCGCCCAAGGATCCAGCAGGGAAAACTAGGCCTTGTTCTAAAGCTATTTGGAAATCGCTTGCGTAGCCCCAAAGACCTGGGGGCTGCAGGCTTTTCTGCTGCCTTCAGCCTCAAAACCGCCCTTTCCACTTGGCGCCGCGCCAGGCACAAAAATGGCCATACGGCTGGAGATGGGTCCCCCGCCCAAAGACCCAGAAGGGAAAACTATGCCTTGTTCTAAAGCTCTTTGGGAACCGCTTGCGTAGACCCACAGACCTGGGGGCTGCGGGCTTTCCTGCTGCCTTCAGCCTTGACATGACCATTTCCCACTTGGTGCCGCGCCAGGCACAAAAATGGCTATACGGCTGAAGATAGGTCCCCCGCCCAAGGAGCCAGCAGGAAAAACTAGGCCTTGTTCTAAAGCTCTTTGGGAACCGCTTGCGTAGCCCCACAGACCTGGGGGCTGCGGTCCTTTCTGCTGCCTTCAGCCTCGAAACCACCCTTTCAAACTTGGCGCTGCGCCAGGCACAAAAATGGCCATACGGCTAGATATGGCTCCCCCGCCCAAGGAGCCAGCAGGGAAAACTATGCCTTCTTCTAAAGCTCTTTGGGAACCGCTTGCGTAGCCCCACAGACCTGGGGGCTGCGGGCTTTTCTGCTGCCTTCAGCCTCCACACCACACTTTCCCAATTGGCGCCGCGCCAGGCAAAAAAACAGCCATACGGCTGGAGATGCGTCCCTCGCCGAAAGGACCAGTAGGGAAAACTAGGCCTTCTTCAAAGATCTTTGGGAAACGATTGCGTAGCCCTACAGACCTGGGTGCTGCAGGTATTTCTGCTGCCTTCAGCCTCGACACCACCCTTTCCCACTTTGCGCCGCGCTAGGCACAAAAATGGCCATACGGCTGGAGATGGATCCCCAGCCCAGAGACCCAGCAGGGAAAACTATGCCTTGTTCTGAAGCTCTTTGGGAACCGCTTGCGTAGCACCCACAGCCCTGGGGGCTGCAGGCTTTCCTGCTGCCTTCAACCTCAATATTACGCTTTCCCACTAGGTGTCGCTCCAGGCACAAAAATGGCCATAAGGCTAGATATGGGTCCCCCGCCCAAGGAGCCAGCAGGGAAAACTATGCCTTGTTCTAAAGCTATTTGGGAACCTCTTGCGTAGCCCCACAGAACTGGGGGCTGCGGGCCTTCCTGCTGCCTTCAGCCTCGACACCACCCTTTCCCTCTTGGCGCCGCACCAGGCACAAAAATGGCCATACGGCTGGAGATGGGTCCCCAGCCCAAAGACCCAGCAGGGAAAACTAGGCCTTGTTCTAAAGCTCTTTGGGAACCGCTTGCGTAGCACCCACAGACCTGGGGGCTGCAGGCTTTCCTGCTGCCTTCAACCTCAATATTACTCTTTCCCACTAGGTGTCGCTCCAGGCACAAAAATGGCCATAAGGCTAGACATGGGTCCCCCGCCCAAGGAGCCAGCAGGGAAAACTAGGCCTTGTTCTAAAGCTCTTTGGGAACCGCTTGCGTAGCCCCACAGACCTGGGGGCTGCTGGCTTTCCTGCTGCCTTCAGCCTCGACACAACCCTTTCCCACTTGGTGCCACGCCAGGCACAAAAACAGCCATACGGCTGGAGATGGGTCCCCAGCCCAAAGAGCCAGCAGGGAAAACTATGCCTTGTTCTAAAGCTCTTTGGGAACCGCTTGCGTAGCCCCACAGACCTGGGGGCTGCGGGCTTTCCTGCTGCCTTCAGCCTCGACATCACCCTTTCCCACTTGGCGCCGCGCCAGGGGCAAAAATGGCCATACGGCTGGAGATGGGTCCCCCGCCCAAGGAGCCAGCAGGGAAAACTAGGCCTTGTTCTAAAGCTCTTAGGGAACCTCTTGCGTAGCCCCACAGACCTGGGGGCTGCGGGCTTTCCTGCTGCCTTCAGCCTCGACACCACCCTTTCCCACTTGGCGCCGCACCAGGCACAAAAATGGCCATACGGCTGGAGATGTGTCCCCCGCCCAAAGACCCAGAAGGGAAAACTAGGCCTTGTTCTAAAGCTCTTTGGGAACCGCTTGCGTAGCACCCACAGACCTGGGGGCTGCAGGCTTTCCTGCTGCCTTCAGCCTCAATACTACGCTTTCCCACTAGGTGTTGCTCCAGGCCCAAAAATGGCCATACGGCTGGAGATGGGTCCCCCGCCCAAGGAGCCAGCAGGGAAAACTATGCCTTGTTCTAAAGCTCTTAGGGAACCGCTTGCATAGCCCCACAGACCTGGGGCTGCGAGCTTTCCTGCTGCCTTCAGCCTCGACACCACCCTTTCCCACTTGGCGCCGCACCAGGCACAAAAATGGCCATACGGCTGGAGATGGGTCCCCCGCCCAAGGAGCCAGCAGGGAAAACTATGCCGTGTTCTAAAGCTCTTTGGGAACCGCTTGCGTAGCCCCAAAGACCTGGGGGCTGCAGGCTTTCCTGCTGCCTTCAGCCTCAATACTACGATTTCCCACTAGGTGTTGCTCCAGGCCCAAAAATGCCCATACGGCTGGAGATGGGTCCCCCGCCCAAGGAGCCAGCAGGGAAAACTATGCCGTGTTCTAAAGCTCTATGGGAACCGCTTGCGTAGCCCCACAGACCTGGGGGCTGCGGGCTTTCCTGCTGCCTTCAGCCTCGACATCACCCTTTCCCACTTGGCGCCGCGCCAGGCACAAAAATGGCCATATGGCTGGAAATGGGTCACCCGCCCAAGGAGCCAGCAGGGAAAACTAGGCCTTGTTTTAAAGCTATTTGGGAATCGCTTGCGTAGCCCCAAAGACCTGGGGGCTGCAGGCTTTTCTGCTGCCTTCAGCCTCAAAACCGCCCTTTCCACTTGGCGCCGCGCCAGGCACAAAAACGGCCATACGGCTGGAGATGGGTCCCCCGCCCAAAGACCCAGAAAGTAAAACTATGCCTTGTTCTAAAGCTCTTTGGGAACCGCTTGCGTAGCCCCACAGACCTGGGGGCTGCGGGCTTTCCTGCTGCCTTCAGCCTTGACATGACCATTTCCCACTTGGCGCCGCACCAGGCACAAAAATGGCCATACGGCTAGATATGGGTCCCCCGCCCAAGGAGCCAGCAGGGAAAACTATGACTTCTTCTAAAGCTCTTTGGGAACCTCTTGCGTAGCCCCACAGAACTGGGGGCTGCGGGCTTTTCTGCTGCCTTCAGCCTCCACACAACACTTTCCCAATTGGCGCCGCACCAGGCACAAAAACAGCCATACGGCTGGAGATGCGTCCCGCGCCAAAAGAACCAGCAGGGAAAACTATGCCGTGTTCTAAAGCTCTATGGGAACCGCTTGCGTAGCCCCACAGACCTGGGGGCTGCGGGCTTTCCTGCTGCCTTCAGCCTCGACATCACCCTTTCCCACTTGGCGCCGCGCCAGGCACAAAAATGGCCATACGGCTGGAGATGGGTCCCCCGCCCAAGGAGCCAGCAGGGAAAACTAGGCCTTGTTCTAAAGCTCTTTGGGAACCTCTTGCGTAGCCCCACAGACCTGGGGGCTGAGGGCTTTCCTGCTGCCTTCAGCCTCGACACCACCCTTTCCCACTTGGCGCCGCACCAGGCACAAAAATGGCCATACGGCTGGAGATGTGTCCCCCGCCCAAAGACCCAGAAGGGAAAACTAGGCCTTGTTCTAAAGCTCTTTGGGAACCGCTTGCGTAGCACCCACAGACCTGGGGGCTGCAGGCTTTCCTGCTGCCTTCAGCCTCAATACTACGCTTTCCCACTAGGTGTTGCTCCAGGCCCAAAAATGGCCATACGGCTGGAGATGGGTCCCCCGCCCAAGGAACCAGCAGGGAAAATTATGCCTTGTTCTAAAGCTCTTTGGGAACCGCTTGCGTAGCCCCAGAGACCTGGGGGCTGCAGGCTTTCCTGCTGCCTTCAGCCTCAATACTACGATTTCCCACTAGGTGTTGCTCCAGGCCCAAAAATGGCTATACGGCTGGAGATGGGTCCCCCGCCCAAGGAGCCAGCAGGGAAAACTATGCCTTGTTCTAAAGCTCTTAGGGAACCGCTTGCGTAGCCCAACAGACCTGGGGCTGCGAGCTTTCCTGCTGCCTTCAGCCTCGACACCACCCTTTCCCACTTTGCGCCGCGCCAGGCACAAAAATGGCCATACGGCTGGAGATGGGTCCCCCGCCCAAGGAGCCAGCAGGGAAAACTATGCCATGTTCTAAAGCTCTATGGGAATCACTTGCGTAGCCCCACAGACCTGGGGGCTGCGGGCTTTCCTGCTGCCTTCAGCCTCGACATCACCCTTTCCCACTTGGCGCCGCGCCAGGGGCAAAAATGGCAATACGGCTGGAGATGGGTCCCCCGCCCAAGGAGCCAGCAGGGAAAACTAGGCCTTGTTCTAAAGCTCTTAGGGAACCTCTTGCGTAGCCCCACAGACCTGGGAGCTGCGGGCTTTCCTGCTGCCTTCAGCCTCGACATCACCCTTTCCCACTTGGCGCCGCACCAGGCACAAAAATGGCCATACGGCTGCAGATGTGTCCCCCGTCCAAAGACCCAGAAGGGAAAATTAGGCCTTGTTCTAAAGCTCTTTGGGAACCGCTTGCGTAGCCCCAAAGACCTGGGGGCTGCAGGCTTTACTGCTGCCTTCAGCCTCAATACTACGATTTCCCACTAGGTGTTGCTCCAGGCCCAAAAATGCCCATACGGCTGGAGATGGGTCCCCCGCCCAAGGAGCCAGCAGGGAAAACTATGCCGTGTTCTAAAGCTCTATGGGAACCGCTTGCGTAGCCCCACAGACCTGGGGGCTGCGGGCTTTCCTGCTGCCTTCAGCCTCGACATCACCCTTTCCCACTTGGCGCCGCGCCAGGGGCAAAAATGGCAATACGGCTGGAGATGGGTCCCCCGCCCAAGGAGCCAGCAGGGAAAACTAGGCCTTGTTCTAAAGCTCTTAGGGAACCTCTTGCGTAGCCCCACAGACCTGGGGGCTGCGGGCTTTCCTGCTGCCTTCAGCCTCGACATCACCCTTTCCCACTTGGCGCCGCACCAGGCACAAAAATGGCCATACGGCTGGAGATGGGTCCCCCGTCCAAAGACCCAGAAGGGAAAACTAGGCCTTGTTCTAAAGCTCTTTGGGAACCGCTTGCGTAGCACCCACAGACCTGGGGGCTGCAGGCTTTCCTGCTGCCTTCAGCCTCAATACTACGCTTTCCCACTAGGTGTTGCTCCAGGCCCAAAAATGGCCATACGGCTGGAGATGGGTCCCCCGCCCAAGGACCCAGCAGGGAAAACTACGCCTTGTTCTAAAGCTCTTAGGGAACCGCTTGCGTAGCCCCACAGACCTGGGGGCTGCGGGCTTTCCTGCTGCCTTCAGCCTCGAAATCACCCTTTCCCACTTGGCGCCGCGCCAGGAGCAAAAATGGCCATACGGCTGGAGATGGGTCCCCCGCACAAGGAGCCAGCAGGGAAAACTAAGCCTTGTTCTAAAGCTCTTTGGGAACCGCTTGCGTAGCCCAACAGACCTGGGGGCTGCGGGCTTTCCTGCTGCCTTCTGCCTTGACATGACCCTTTGACACTTGGCGCCGCGCTAGCTACAAAAATGGCCATACGGCTGGAAATGGGTCCCACGCCCAAAGAGCCAGCAGGGAAAACTATGCCTTGTTCTAAAGATCTTTGGGAACCGCTTGCGTAGCCCCGCAGACCTGGGGGCTGCGGGCTTTCCTGCTGCCTTCAGCCTTGACATGACCATTTCCCACTTGGTGCCGCGCCAGGCACAAAAATGGCTATACGGCTGAAGATAGGACCCCCGCCCAAGGAGCCATCAGGAAAAACTAGGCCTTGTTCTAAAGCTCTTTGGGAACCGCTTGCGTAGCCCCACAGACCTGGGGGCTGCGGTCCTTTCTGCTGCCTTCAGCCTCCAAACCACCCTTTCAAACTTGGCGCCGCGCCAGGCACAAAAATGGCCATACGGCTAGATATGGGTCCCCCGCCCAAGGAGCCAGCAGGGAAAACTATGCCTTCTTCTAAAGCTCTTTGGGAACGTCTTGCGTAGCCCCACAGACCTGGGGGCTGCGGGCTTTTCGGCTGCCTTCAGCCTCCACACCACACTTTCCCAATTGGCGCCGCGCCAGGCACAAAAACAGCCATACGGCTGGAGATGCGTCCCTCGCCGAAAGAACCAGCTGGGAAAACTAGGCCTTCTTCAAAGATCTTTGGGAAACGATTGCGTAGCCCTACAGACCTGGGGGCTGCAGGTATTTCTGCTGCCTTCAGCCTCGACACCACCCTTTCCCACTTGGCGCCGCGCTAGGCACAAAAATGGCCATACGGCTGGAGATGGATCCCCAGCCCAAAGACCCAGAAGGGAAAACTATGCCTTGTTCTGAAGCTCTTTGGGAACCGCTTGCGTAGCACCCACAGACCTGGGGGCTGCAGGCTTTCCTGCTGCCTTCA
This sequence comes from Chroicocephalus ridibundus, assembly GCF_963924245.1. NCBI lineage: Eukaryota > Metazoa > Chordata > Aves > Charadriiformes > Laridae > Chroicocephalus > Chroicocephalus ridibundus. The sequence continues at coordinate 619,465 of NW_026961535.1, forward strand.
ACCTCAATATTACGCTTTCCCACTAGGTGTCGCTCCAGGCACAAAAATGGCCATAAGGCTAGATATGGGTCCCCCGCCTAAGGAGCCAGCAGGGAAAACTATGCCTTGTTCTAAAGCTATTTGGAAACCTCTTGCGTAGCCCCACAGAACTGGGGTCTGCGGGCCTTCCTGCTGCCTTCAGCCTCGACACCACCCTTTCCCTCTTGGCGCCGCACCAGGCACAAAAATGGCCATACGGCTGGAGACGGGTCCCCAGCCCAAAGACCCAGCAGGGAAAACTATGCCTTGTTCTAAAGCTCTTTGGGAACCGCTTGCATAGCCCCACAGACCTGGGGGCTGCGGGCCTTCCTGCTGCCTTCAGCCTTCACATGACCATTTCCCACTTTGTGCCGCGCCAGGCATAAAAATGGCCATACGTCTGGACAATGGTCCACCGCCCAAGGAGCCAGCAGGGAAAACTATGCCTTGTTCTAAAGCTCTTTGGGAACCGCTTGCGTAGCCCCACAGACCTGGGGGCTGCGGGCCTTCCTGCTGCCTTCAGCCTTCACATGACCATTTCCCACTTGGTGCCGCGCCAGGCACAAAAATGGCCATACGTCTGTACAATGGTCCACCGCCCAAGGAGCCAGCAGGGAAAACTAGGCCTTGTTCTAAAGCTCTTTGGGAACCGCTTGCGTAGCCCCACAGACCTGGGGGCTGCAGGCTTTCCTGCTGCCTTCTGCCTTGACATGACCCTTTGCCACTTGGCGCCGCGCTAGCTACAAAAATGGCCATACCGCTGGAGATGGGTCCCACGCCCAAAGAGCCAGCAGGGAAAACTATGCCTTGTTCTAATGCTCTTTGGGATCCGCTTGCGTAGCACCCACAGACCTGAGGGCTGCAGGCTTTCCTGCTGCCTTCAACCTCAATATTACGCTTTCCCACTAGGTGTCGCTCCAGGCACAAAAATGGCCATAAGGCTAGATATGGGTCCCCCGCCCAAGGAGCCAGCAGGGAAATCTATGCCTTGTTCTAAAGCTACTTGGGAACCTCTTGCGTAGCCCCACAGACCTGGGGGCTGAGGGCTTTCCTGCTGCCTTCAGCCTCGACACCACCCTTTCCCACTTGGCGCCGCGCCAGGCACAAAAATGGCTATACGGCTGGAGATGGGTCCCCCGCCCGAGGAGCCAGCACGGAAAACTATGTCTTGTTCTAAAGCTCTTTGGGAACCGCTTGCGTAGCCCCACAGACCTGGGGGCTGCGGGCTTTCCTGCTGTCTTCAGCCTCGACAACACCCTTTCCCACTTGGCGTCGCGCCAGGCACAAAAATGGCCATATGGCTGGAGATGGGTCGCCCGCACAAGGAGCCAGCAGGGAACACAATGCCTTCTTCTAAAGCTCTTTGGGAACCGCTTCCGTAGCCCCACAGAGCTGGGGGCTGCGGGCTTTCCTGCTGCCTTCAGCCTCCACACCACTCTTTCCCACTTGGCGTCGCGCCAGGCACAAAAATGCCTATACGGCTGGAGATGGGTCCCCCGCCCAAGGAGCCAACAGGGAAAACTAGGCCTTATTCTAAAGTTCTTTGGGAACCGCTTGCGTAGCCCCACAGACCTGGGGGCTGCGGGCTTTTCTGCTGCCTTCAGCCTCCACACCACACTTTCCCAATTGGCGCCGCGCCAGGCACAAAAACAGCCATACGGCTGGAGCTGCGTCCCACGCCGAAACAACCAGCAGGGAAAACTAGGCCTTCTTCAAAGATTTTTGGGAAACGATTGCGTAGCCCTACAGACCTGGGTGCTGCAGGTATTTCTGCTGCCTTCAGCCTCGACAACACCCTTTCCCACTTGGCGCCGCGCTAGGCACAAAAATGGCCATACGGCTGGAGATGGTTCCCCAGCCCAAAGACCCAGCAGGGAAAACTATGCCTTGTTCTAAAGCTATTTGGGAACCGCTTGCGTAGCCCCACAGACCTGGGGGCTGCAGGCTTTCCTGCTGCCTTCAACCTCAATATTACGCTTTCCCACTAGGTGTCGCTCCAGGCACAAAAACAGCCATACGGCTGGAGATGGGTCCCCCGCCCAACGAGCCAGCAGGGAAAACTATGCCTTGTTCTAAAGCTATTTGGGAACCGCTTGCGTAGCCCCACAGACCTGGGGGCTGCGGGCCTTCCTGCTGCCTTCAGCCTCGACACCACCCTTTCCCTCCTGTCGCCGCACCAGGCACAAAAATGGCCATATGGCTGGAGATGGGTCGCCCGCACAAGGAGCCAGCAGGGAAAACTAGGCCTTGATCTAAAACTCTTTGGGAACCGCTTGCGTAGCCCCAAAGACCTGGGGGCTGCAGGTTTTTCTGCTGCCTTCAGCCTCGACACCACCCTTTCCCACTTGGCGCCGCGCCAGGCACAAAAATGGCCATACAGCTGGAGATGGTTCCCCCTCCCAAAGACCCAGCAGGCAAAAATAGGCCTTGTTCTAAAGCTCTTTGAGAACCGCTTGCGTAGCCCCACAGACCTGGGGGCTGCGGGCTTTCCTGCTGCCTTCAGCCTCGACACCACCCTTTCCCACTTGGTGCCACGCCAGGCACAAAAACAGCCATACGGCTGGAGATGGGTCCCCCGCCCAAAGAGCCAGCAGGGAAAACTATGCCTTGTTCTAAAGCTCTTAGGGAACCGCTTGCGTAGCCCCCCAGAACTGGGGGCTGCAAGCTTTCCTGCTGCCTTCAGCCTCCACACCACCCTTTCCCACTTGGCGTCGCGCCAGGCACAAAAATGGCCATATGGCTGGAGATGGGTTCCCCGCACAAGGAGCCAGCAGGGAAAACTAGGCCTTGTTATAAAGCTCTTTGGGAACCGCTTGCGTAGGCCCACAGACCTGAGGGCTGCGGGCTTTCCTGCTGCCTTCACCCTCCACACCACCCTATCCCACTTGGTGCCACGCCAGGTACAAAAACAGCCATACGGCTGGAGATGCGTCCCACGCCGAAAGAACCAGCAGGGAAAACTAGGCTTTCTTCAAAGCTCTTTGGGAACCGCTTGCGTAGCCCCACAGACGTGGGGGCTGCGGGCTTTCCTGCTGCCTTCAGCCTCAAAAACACCATTTCCCACTTGGCGCCGCACCAGGCCCAAAAATGGCTATACGGCTGGAGATGGGTCCCCCACCCAAGGAGCCAGGAGGGAAAACTATGCCTTGTTCTAAAGCTCTTTGGGAACCGCTTGCGTAGACCCACAGACCTGAGGGCTGCGGGCTTTCCTGCTGCCTTCAGCCTCGACACCACCCTTTCCCACTTGGCGCCGCGCCAGGCACAAAAATGACCATACGTCTGGAGATGGGTCCCCCGCCCAAGGGGCCAGCAGGGAAAACTAGGCCTTGTTCTAAAGCTCTTTGGGAACCTCTTGCGGAACCCCACAGACCTGGGGGCTGAGGGCTTTCCTGCTGCCTTCAGCCTCCACACCACCCTTTCCCACTTGACGCCGCGCCAGGCACAAAAATGGCCATACGGCTGGAGATGGGTCCCCCGCCAAAGGAGCCAGCAGGGAAAACTATGCCTTGTTCTAAAGCTCTTTGGGAATCACTTGCGTAGCCCCACAGACCTGGGGGCTGCGGGCTTTCCTGCTGCCTTTAGCCTTGACATGACCATTTCCCACTTGGTGCCGCACCAGGCACAAAAATGCCTATACGGCTGAAGATAGGTCCCCCGCCCAAGGAGCCAGCAGGGAAAACTAGGCCTTGTTCTAAAGCTCTTTGGGAACCGCTTGCGTAGCCCCACAGACTTGGGGGCTGCGGGCTTTCCTGCTGCCTTCAGCCTCCACACAACCCTTTCCCACTTGGTGCCACGCCAGGCACAAAAACAGCCATACGGCTGGAGATGGGTCCCCCGCCCAAAGAGCCAGAAGGGAAAACTATGCCTTGTTCTAAATCTCTTTGGGAACCGCTTGCGTAGCCCCACAGACCTGGGGGCTGCGGGCCTTCCTGCTGCCTTCAGCCTCGACACCATCCTTTCCCACTTGGCATCACGCCAGGCACAAAAATGGCCATATGGCTGGAGATGGGTCCCCCTCACAAGGAGCCAGCAGGGAAAACAATGCCTTGTTCTAAAGCTCTTTGGGAACCGCTTGCGTAGCCCCACAGACCTGAGGGCTGCGGGCTTTCCTGCTGCCTTCACCCTCCACACCACCCTTTCCCACTTGGCGCCGCACCAGGCACAAAAATGGCCATACGGCTGGAGATGGGTCCCCCACCCAAGGAGCCAGCAGGGAAAACTATGCCTTGTTCTAAAGCTCTTTGGGAACCGCTTGCGTAGCCCCACAGACCTGGGGGCTGCGGGCTTTCCTGCTGCCTTCATCTTGACATGACCATTTCCCACTTGGTGCCGCACCAGTCACAAAAATGCCTATACGGCTGAAGATAGGTCCCCCGCCCAAGGAGCCAGCAGGAAAAACTAGGCCTTGTTCTAAAGCTCTTTGGGAAACTCTTGCGTAGCCCCACAGACCTGGGGGCTGCGGGCTTTCCTACTGCCTTAAGCCTCCACACCACCCATTCCCACTTGGCGCCGCACCAGGCACAAAAATGGCCATATGGCTGGAGATGGGTCGCCCGCACAAGGAGCCAGCAGGGAAAACTAGGCCTTGTTCTAAAGCTATTTGGGAAACTCTTGCGTAGCCCCACAGACCTGGGGGCTGCGGGCTTTCCTGCTGCCTTCAGCCTCGACACAACCCTTTCCCACTTGTTGCCGCGCCAGGCACAAAAATGGCCTTACAGCTGGAGATGGGTCCCCCGCCCAAAGACCCAGCAGGGAAAACTATGCCTTGTTCTAAAGCTCTTTGGGAACCGCTTGCGTAGCACCCACAGACCTGGGGGCTGCAGGCTTTCCTGCTGCCTTCAACGTCAATACTACGCTTTCCCACTAGGTGTCGCTCCAGGCACAAAAATGGCCATACGGCTGGAGATGGGTCCCCCGCCCAAGGAACCAGCAAGGAAAACTATGCCTTGTTCTAAAGCTCTTTGGGAACCGCTTGCGTAGCCCCACAGACCTGGGGGCTGCGGGCTTTCCTGCTGCCTTCAGCCTCCACACCACCCTTTCCCACTTGGCGTAGCGCCAGGCACAAAAATGGCTATACGGTTGGAGATGGGTCTCCCGCCCAAGGAGCCAGCAGGGAAAACTAGGCCTTGTTCTAAAGCTCTTTGGGAACCGCTTGCGTAGCCCCAAAGACCTGGGGGCTGCAGGCTTTCCTGCTGCCTTCAGCCTCGACATCACCCTTTCCCACTTGGCGCCGCGCCTGGGGCAAAAATGGCAATACGGCTGGAGATGGGTCCCCCGCCCAAGGAGCCAGCAGGGAAAACTATGCCTTGTTCTAAAGCTCTTAGGGAACCGCTTGCGTAGCCCCACAGACCTGGGGGCTGCGGGCTTTCCTGCTGCCTTCAGCCTCGACACCACCCTTTCCCACTTGGCGCCGCACCAGGCACAAAAATGGCCATACGGCTGGAGATGGGTCCCCCGCCCAAGGAGCCAGCAGGGAAAACTAGGCCTTGTTCTAAAGCTCTTAGGGAACCTCTTGCGTAGCCCCACAGACCTGGGGGCTGCGGGCTTTCCTGCTGCCTTCAGCCTCGACACCACCCTTTCCCACTTGGCGCCGCACCAGGCACAAAAATGGCCATAGGGCTGGAGATGTGTCCCCCGCCCAAAGACCCAGAAGGGAAAACTAGGCCTTGTTCTAAAGCTCTTTGGGAACCGCTTGCGTAGCACCCACAGACCTGGGGGCTGCAGGCTTTCCTGCTGCCTTCAGCCTCAATACTACGCTTTCCCACTAGGTGTTGCTCCAGGCCCAAAAATGGCCATACGGCTGGAGATGTGTCCCCCGCCCAAAGACCCAGCAGGCAAAACTAGGCCTTGTTCTAAAGCTCTTAGGGAACCGCTTGCGTAGCCCCACAGACCTGGGGGCTGCGGGCTTTCCTGCTGCCTTCAGCCTCGAAATCACCCTTTCCCACTTGGCGCCGCGCCAGGAGCAAAAATGGCCATACGGCTGGAGATGGGTCCCCCGCACAAGGAGCCAGCAGGGAAAACTAAGCCTTGTTCTAAAGCTCTTTGGGAACCGCTTGCGTAGCCCCACAGACCTGGGGGCTGCGGGCTTTCCTGCTGCCTTCTGCCTTGACATGACCCTTTGACACTTGGCGCCGCGCTAGCTACAAAAATGTCCATACGGCTGGAGATGGGTCCCACGCCCAAAGAGCCAGCAGGGAAAACTATGCCTTGTTCTAAAGCTCTTTGGGAACCGCTTGCGTAGCCCACAGACCTGGGGGCTGCGGGCTTTCCTGCTGCCTTCAGCCTCGACACAACCCTTTCCCACTTGGTGCCGCGCCAGGCACAAAAATGGCCATATGGCTGGAAATGGGTCACCCGCCCAAGGATCCAGCAGGGAAAACTAGGCCTTGTTCTAAAGCTATTTGGAAATCGCTTGCGTAGCCCCAAAGACCTGGGGGCTGCAGGCTTTTCTGCTGCCTTCAGCCTCAAAACCGCCCTTTCCACTTGGCGCCGCGCCAGGCACAAAAATGGCCATACGGCTGGAGATGGGTCCCCCGCCCAAAGACCCAGAAGGGAAAACTATGCCTTGTTCTAAAGCTCTTTGGGAACCGCTTGCGTAGACCCACAGACCTGGGGGCTGCGGGCTTTCCTGCTGCCTTCAGCCTTGACATGACCATTTCCCACTTGGTGCCGCGCCAGGCACAAAAATGGCTATACGGCTGAAGATAGGTCCCCCGCCCAAGGAGCCAGCAGGAAAAACTAGGCCTTGTTCTAAAGCTCTTTGGGAACCGCTTGCGTAGCCCCACAGACCTGGGGGCTGCGGTCCTTTCTGCTGCCTTCAGCCTCGAAACCACCCTTTCAAACTTGGCGCTGCGCCAGGCACAAAAATGGCCATACGGCTAGATATGGCTCCCCCGCCCAAGGAGCCAGCAGGGAAAACTATGCCTTCTTCTAAAGCTCTTTGGGAACCGCTTGCGTAGCCCCACAGACCTGGGGGCTGCGGGCTTTTCTGCTGCCTTCAGCCTCCACACCACTCTTTCCCAATTGGCGCCGCGCCAGGCAAAAAAAACAGCCATACGGCTGGAGATGCGTCCCTCGCCGAAAGGACCAGTAGGGAAAACTAGGCCTTCTTCAAAGATCTTTGGGAAACGATTGCGTAGCCCTACAGACCTGGGTGCTGCAGGTATTTCTGCTGCCTTCAGCCTCGACACCACCCTTTCCCACTTTGCGCCGCGCTAGGCACAAAAATGGCCATACGGCTGGAGATGGATCCCCAGCCCAGAGACCCAGCAGGGAAAACTATGCCTTGTTCTGAAGCTCTTTGGGAACCGCTTGCGTAGCACCCACAGCCCTGGGGGCTGCAGGCTTTCCTGCTGCCTTCAACCTCAATATTACGCTTTCCCACTAGGTGTCGCTCCAGGCACAAAAATGGCCATAAGGCTAGATATGGGTCCCCCGCCCAAGGAGCCAGCAGGGAAAACTATGCCTTGTTCTAAAGCTATTTGGGAACCTCTTGCGTAGCCCCACAGAACTGGGGGCTGCGGGCCTTCCTGCTGCCTTCAGCCTCGACACCACCCTTTCCCTCTTGGCGCCGCACCAGGCACAAAAATGGCCATACGGCTGGAGATGGGTCCCCAGCCCAAAGACCCAGCAGGGAAAACTAGGCCTTGTTCTAAAGCTCTTTGGGAACCGCTTGCGTAGCACCCACAGACCTGGGGGCTGCAGGCTTTCCTGCTGCCTTCAACCTCAATATTACTCTTTCCCACTAGGTGTCGCTCCAGGCACAAAAATGGCCATAAGGCTAGACATGGGTCCCCCGCCCAAGGAGCCAGCAGGGAAAACTAAGCCTTGTTCTAAAGCTCTTTGGGAACCGCTTGCGTAGCCCCACAGACCTGGGGGCTGCGGGCCTTCCTGCTGCCTTCAGCCTCGACACCACCCTTTCCCACTTGGCGCCGCGCCAGTCACAAAAATGGCCATACGTCTGGACAATGGTCCCCCGCCCAAGGAGCCAGCAGGGAAAACTAGGCCTTGTTCTAAAGCTCTTTGGGAACCGCTTGCGTAGCCCCACAGACCTGGGGGCTGCTGGCTTTCCTGCTGCCTTCAGCCTCGACACAACCCTTTCCCACTTGGTGCCACGCCAGGCACAAAAACAGCCATACGGCTGGAGATGGGTCCCCAGCCCAAAGAGCCAGCAGGGAAAACTATGCCTTGTTCTAAAGCTCTTTGGGAACCGCTTGCGTAGCCCCACAGACCTGGGGGCTGCGGGCTTTCCTGCTGCCTTCAGCCTCGACATCACCCTTTCCCACTTGGCGCCGCGCCAGGGGCAAAAATGGCCATACGGCTGGAGATGGGTCCCCCGCCCAAGGAGCCAGCAGGGAAAACTAGGCCTTGTTCTAAAGCTCTTAGGGAACCTCTTGCGTAGCCCCACAGACCTGGGGGCTGCGGGCTTTCCTGCTGCCTTCAGCCTCGACACCACCCTTTCCCACTTGGCGCCGCACCAGGCACAAAAATGGCCATACGGCTGCAGATGTGTCCCCCGCCCAAAGACCCAGAAGGGAAAACTAGGCCTTGTTCTAAAGCTCTTTGGGAACCGCTTGCGTAGCACCCACAGACCTGGGGGCTGCAGGCTTTCCTGCTGCCTTCAGCCTCAATACTACGCTTTCCCACTAGGTGTTGCTCCAGGCCCAAAAATGGCCATATGGCTGGAGATGGGTCCCCCGCCCAAGGAGCCAGCAGGGAAAACTATGCCTTGTTCTAAAGCTCTTAAGGAACCGCTTGCGTAGCCCCACAGACCTGGGGATGCGAGCTTTCCTGCTGCCTTCAGCGTTGACACCACCCTTTCCCACTTGGCGCCGCGCCAGGCACAAAAATGGCCATACGGCTGGAGATGGGTCCCCCGCACAACGAGCTAGCAGGGTAAAATAGGCCTTGTTCTAAAGCTCTTTGGGAACCGCTTGCATAGACCCACAGACCTGGGGGCTGCGGGCTTTCCTGCTGCCTTCAGCCTCCACACCACCCTTTCCCACTTGGTGCCACGCCAGGCACAAAAACAGCCATACGGCTGGGGATGGGTCCCCCGCCCAAGGAGCCAGCAGGGAAAACTATGTCTTGTTCTAAAGCTCTTTGGGAACCGCTTGCGTAGCCCCACAGACCTGGGGGCTGTGGTCCTTTCTGCTGCCTTCAGCCTCGAAACCACCCTTTCCCACTAGGTGTCGCTCCAGGCACAAAAATGGCCATACGGCTAGATATGGGTCCCCCGCCCAAGGAGACAGCAGGGAAAACTTTGCCTTCTTCTAAAGCTCTTTGGGAACCGCTTGCGTAGCCCCACAGACCTGGGGGCTGCGGGCTTTCCTGCTGCCTTCAGCCTCGACAACACCCTTTCCCACTTGGCGTCGCGCCAGGCACAAAAATGGCCATATGGCTGGAGATGGGTCGCCCACACAAGGAGCCAGCAGGGAAAACAATGCCTTCTTCTAAAGCTCTTTGGGAACCGCTTGCGTAGCCCAACAGACCTGGGGGCTGTGGGCTTTCCTGCTGCCTTCAGCCTCCACACCACTCTTTCCCACTTGGCGTCGCGCCAGGCACAAAAATGGCTATACGGCTGGAGATGGGTCCCCCGCCCAAGGAGCCAGCAGGGAAAACTAGGCCTTCTTCTAAAGCTCTTTGGGAACCGCTTCCGTAGCCCCAAAGACCTGGGGGCTACAGGTATTTCTGCTGCCTTCAGCCTCGACACCACCCTTTCCACTTGGCGTCGCGCCAGGCACAAAAACAGCCATACGGCTGGAGATGGGTCCCCCGCCCAAAGAGCCAGCAGGGAAAACTACGCCTTGTTCTAAAGCTCTTTGGGAACCGCTTGCGTAGCCCCACAGACCTTGGGGCTGCGGGCTTTCCTGCTGCCTTCAGCCTTGACATGACCATTTCCCACTTGGTGCCGCGCCAGGCACAAAATTGGCTATACGGCTGGAGATGGGTCCCCCGCCCAAAGAGCCAGCAGGAAAAACTAGGCCTTGTTCTAAAGCTCTTTGGGAACCGCTTGCGTAGCCCCACAGACCTGGGGGCTGCGGGCTTTTCTGCTGCCTTCAGCCTCCACACCACACTTTCCCAATTGGCGCCGGGCCAGGCACAAAAACAGCCATACGGCTGGAGATGCGTCCCTTGCCGAAAGAACCAGCAGGGAAAACTAGGCCTTCTTCAAAGATCTTTGGGAAACGATTGCGTAGCCCTACAGACCTGGGTGCTGCAGGTATTTCTGCTGCCGTCAGCCTCGACACCACCCTTTCCCACTTGGCGCGGCGCTAGGCACAAAAATGGCCATACGGCTGGAGATGGATCCCCAGCCCAAAGACCCAGCAGGGAAAACTATGCCTTGTTCTGAAGCTCTTTGGGAACCGCTTGCATAGCACCCACAGACCTGGGGGCTGCAGGCTTTCCTGCTGCCTTCAACCTCAATATTACGCGTTCCCACTAGGTGTCGCTCCAGGCCCAAAAATGGCCATAAGGCTAGATAAGGGTCCCCCGCCCAAGGAGCCAGCAGGGAAAACTATGCCTTGTTCTAAAGCTATTTGGGAACCTCTTGCGTAGCCCCACAGACCTGGGGGCTGCGGGCCTTCCTGCTGCCTTCAGCCTCGACAACACCCTTTCCCTTTTGGCGCCGCACCAGGCACAAAAATGGCCATACGGCTGGAGATGGGTCCCCCGCCCAAAGAGCCAGCACGGAAAACTATGCCTTGTTCTAAAGCTCTTTGGGAACCGCTTGCGTAGCCCCACAGACCTGGGGGCTGCAGGCTTTCCTGCTGCCTTCTGCCTTGACATGACCCTTTGCCACTTGGCGCCGCGCTAGCTACAAAAATGGCCATACGGCTGGAGATGGGTCCCACGCCCAAAGAGCCAGCAGGGAAAACTATGCCTTGTTCTAATGCTCTTTGGGATCCGCTTGCGTAGCACCCACAGACCTGAGGGCTGCAGGCTTTCCTGCTGCCTTCAACCACAATATTATGCTTTCCCACTAGGTGTCGCTCCAGGCACAAAAATGGCCATAAGGCTAGATATGGGTCCCCCGCCTAAGGAGCCAGCAGGGAAAAATATGCCTTGTTTTAAAGCTATTTGGGAACCTCTTGCGTAGCCCCACAGACCTGGGGGCTGTGGGCCTTCCTGCTGCCTTCAGCCTCGACACCACCCTTTCCCACTTGGCGCCACACCAGGCACAAAAATGGCCATATGGCTGGAGATGGGTCGCCCGCACAAGGAGCCAGCAGGGAAAAATAGGCCTTGATCTAAATCTCTTTGGGAACCGCTTGCGTAGCCCCAAAGACCTGGGGGCTGCAGGTTTTTCTGCTGCCTTCAGCCTCGACACCACCCTTTCCCACTTGGCGCCGCGCCAGGCACAAAAATGGCCATACAGCTGGAGATGGTTCCCCCTCCCAAAGACCCAGCAGGCAAAAATAGGCCTTGTTCTAAAGCTCTTTGGGAACCGCTTGCGTAGCCCCACAGACCTGGGGGCTGCGGGCTTTCCTGCTGCCTTCAGCCTCGACACAACCCTTTCCCACTTGGTGCCACGCCAGGCACAAAAACAGCCATACGGCTGGAGATGGGTCCCCAGCCCAAAGAGCCAGCAGTAAAAACTAGGCCTTGTTCTAAAGCTCTTTGGGAACCGCTTGCGTAGCCCAACAGACCTGGGGGCTGCGGGCTTTCCTGCTGCCTTCAGCCTCGACATCACCCTTTTCCACTTGGCGCCGCGCCAGGGGCAAAAATGGCAATACGGCTGGAGATGGGTCCCCCGCCCAAGATGCCAGCAGGGAAAACTAGGCCTTGTTCTAAAGCTATTAGGGAACCTCTTGCGTAGCCCCACAGACCTGGGGGCTGCGGGCTTTCCTGCTGCCTTCAGCCTCGACACCACCCTTTCCCACTTGGCGCCGCGCCAGGCACAAAAATGGCCATACGGCTGGAGATGTGTCCCCCGCCCAAAGACCCAGGAGGGAAAACTAGGCCTTGTTCTAAAGCTCTTTGGGAACCGCTTGCGTAGCACCCACAGACCTGGGGGCTGCAGGCTTTCCTGCTGCCTTCAGCCTCAATACTACGCTTTCCCACTAGGTGTTGCTCCAGGCCCAAAAATGGCCATACGGCTGGAGATGGGTCCCCCGCCCAAGGAGCCAGCAGGGAAAACTATGCCTTGTTCTAAAGCTCTTAGGGAACCGCTTGCGTAGCCCCACAGACCTGGGGCTGCGAGCTTTCCTGCTGCCTTCAGCCTCGACACCACCCTTTCCCACTTGGCGCCGCGCCAGGCACAAAAATGGCCATACGGCTGGAGATGGGTCCCCCGCCCAAGGAGCCAGCAGGGAAAACTAAGCCTTGTTCTAAAGCTCTTTGGGAACCGCTTGCGTAGCCCCAAAGACCTGGGGGCTGTGGGCCTTCCTGCTGCCTTCAGCCTTGACACCACCCTTTCCCACTTGGCGCCGCGCCAGTCACAAAAATGGCCATACGTCTGGACAATGGTCCCCCGCCAAAGGAGCCAGCAGGGAAAACTAGGCCTTGTTCTAAAGCTCTTTGGGAACCGCTTGCGTAGCCCCACAGACCTGGGGGCTGCAGGCTTTCCTGCTGCCTTCTGCCTTGACATGACCCTTTGCCACTTGGCGCCGCGCTAGCTACAAAAATGGCCATACGGCTGGAGCTGGGTCCCACGCCCAAAGAGCCAGCAGGGAAAACTATGCCTTGTTCTAAAGCTCTTTGGCAACCGCTTGCGTAGCACCCGCAGACCTGAGGGCTGCAGGCTTTCCTGCTGCCTTCAACCTCAATATTATGCTTTCCCACTAGGTGTCGCTCCAGGCACAAAAATGGCCATAAGGCTAGATATGGGTCCCCAGCCCAAGGAGCCAGCAGGGAAAACTATGCCTTGTTCTAAAGCTCTTTGGGAACCGCTTGCGTAGCCCAACAGACCTGGGGGCTGCGGGCTTTCCTGCTGCCTTCAGCCTCGACACCACCCTTTCCCACTTGGCGCCGCACCAGGCACAAAAATGGCCATACGGCTGGAGATGGGTCCCCCGCCCAAAGACCCAGAAGGGAAAACTATGCCTTGTTCTAAAGCTCTTTGGGAACCGCTTGCGTAGCCCAACAGACCTGGGGGCTGCGGGCTTTCCTGCTGCCTTCAGCCTCGACACCACCCTTTCCCACTTGGCGCCGCGCCAGGCACAAATATGGCCATACGGCTGGAGATGGGTCCCCCGCCCAAGGAGCCAGCAGGGAAAACTAAGCCTTGTTCTAAAGCTCTTTGGGAACCGCTTGCGTAGCCCCAAAGACCTGGGGGCTGTGGGCCTTCCTGCTGCCTTCAGCCTTGACACCACCCTTTCCCACTTGGCGCCGCGCCAGTCACAAAAATGGCCATACGTCTGGACAATGGTCCCCCGCCAAAGGAGCCAGCAGGGAAAACTAGGCCTTGTTCTAAAGCTCTTTGGGAACCGCTTGCGTAGCCCCACAGACCTGGGGGCTGCAGGCTTTCCTGCTGCCTTCTGCCTTGACATGACCCTTTGCCACTTGGCGCCGCGCTAGCTACAAAAATGGCCATACGGCTGGAGATGGGTCCCACGCCCAAAGAGCCAGCAGGGAAAACTATGCCTTGTTCTAAAGCTCTTTGGGATCCGCTTGCGTAGCACCCACAGACCTGAGGGCTGCAGGCTTTCCTGCTGCCTTCAACCTCAATATTATGCTTTCCCACTAGGTGTCGCTCCAGGCACAAAAATGGCCATAAGGCTAGATATGGGTCCCCCGCCCAAGGAGCCAGCAGGGAAAACTATGCCTTGTTCTAAAGCTCTTTGGGAACCGCTTGCGTAGCCCAACAGACCTGGGGGCTGCGGACTTTCCTGCTGCCTTCAGCCTCGACACCACCCTTTCCCACTTGGCGCCGCACCAGGCACAAATTGGCCATACGGCTGGAGATGTGTCCCCCGCCCAAAGACCCAGAAGGGAAAAATAGGCCTTGTTCTAAAGCTCTTTGGGAACCGCTTGCGTAGCACCCACAGACCTGGGGGCTGCAGGCTTTCCTGCTGCCTTCAGCCTCGACATCACCCTTTCCCACTTGGCGCCGCACCAGGCCCAAAAATGCCCATACGGCTGGAGATGGGTCCCCCGCCCAAGGAGCCAGCAGGGAAAACTATGCCTTGTTCTAAAGCTCTTAGGGAACCGCTTGCGTAGCCCCACAGACCTGGGGCTGCGAGCTTTCCTGTTGCCTTCAGCCTCGACACCACCCTTTCCCACTTGGCGCCGCGCCAGGCACAAAAATGGCCATACGGCTGGAGATGGGTCCCCCGCCCAAGGAGCCAGCAGGGAAAACTATGCCTTGTTCTAAAGCTCTTTGGGAACCGCTTGCGTAGCCCCAAAGACCTGGGGGCTGCAGGCTTTCCTGCTGCCTTCAGCCTCAATACTACGATTTCCCACTAGGTGTTGCTCCAGGCCCAAAAATGGCCATACGGCTGGAGATGGGTCCCCCGCCCAAGGAGCCAGCAGGGAAAACTATGCCGTGTTCTAAAGCTCTATGGGAACCGCTTGCGTAGCCCCACAGACCTGGGGGCTGCGGGCTTTCCTGCTGCCTTCAGCCTCGACATCACCCTTTCCCACTTGGCGCCGCGCCAGGCACAAAAATGGCCATACGGCTGGAGATGGGTCCCCCGGCCATGGAGCCAGCAGGGAAAACTAGGCCTTGTTCTAAAGCTCTTAGGGAACCTCTTGCGTAGCCCCACAGACCTGGGGGCTGCGGGCTTTCCTGCTGCCTTCAGCCTCGACACCACCCTTTCCCACTTGGCGCCGCACCAGGCACAAAAATGGCCATACGGCTGGAGATGTGTCCCCCGCCCAAAGACCCAGAAGGGAAAACTATGCCTTGTTCTAAAGCTCTTTGGGAACCGCTTGCGTAGCACCCACAGACCTGGGGGCTGCAGGCTTTCCTGCTGCCTTCAGCCTCAATACTACGCTTTCCCACTAGGTGTTGCTCCAGGCCCAAAAATGGCCATACGGCTGGAGATGGGTCCCCCGCCCAAGGAGCCAGCAGGGAAAACTATGCTTTGTTCTAAAGCTCTTTGGGAACCGCTTGCGTAGCCCCAAAGACCTGGGGGCTGCAGGCTTTCCTGCTGCCTTCAGCCTCAATACTACGATTTCCCACTAGGTGTTGCTCCAGGCCCAAAAATGGCTATACGGATGGAGATGGGTCCCCCGCCCAAGGAGCCAGCAGGGAAAACTATGCCTTGTTCTAAAGCTCTTAGGGAACCGCTTGCGTAGCCCCACAGACCTGGGGCTGCGAGCTTTCCTGCTGCCCTCAGCCGCGACACCACCCTTTCCCACTTGGCGCCGCGCCAGGCACAAAAATGGCCATACGGCTGGAGATGGGTCCCCCGCCCAAGGAGCCAGCAGGGAAAAACTATGCCGTGTTCTAAAGCTCTATGGGAACCGCTTGCGTAGCCCCACAGACCTGGGGGCTGCGGGCTTTCCTGCTGCCTTCAGCCTCGACATCACACTTTCCCACTTGGCGCCGCGCCAGGGGCAAAAATGGCAATACGGCTGGAGATGGGTCCCCCGCCCAAGGATACAGCAGGGAAAACTATGCCTTGTTCTAAAGTTATTAGGGAACCTCTTGCGTAGCCCCACAGACCTGGGGGCTGCGGGCTTTCCTGCTGCCTTCAGCCTCGACATCACCCTTTCCCACTTGGCGCCGCACCAGGCACAAAAATGGCCATACGGCTGGAGATGTGTCCCCCGCCCAAAGACCCAGAAGGGAAAACTAGGCCTTGTTCTAAAGTTCTTTGGGAACCGCTTGCGTAGCACCCACAGACCTGGGGGCTGCAGGCTTTCCTGCTGCCTTCAGCCTCAATACTACGCTTTCCCACTAGGTGTTGCTCCAGGCCCAAAAATGGCCATACGGCTGGAGATGGGTCCCCCGCCCAAGGAGCCAGCAGGGAAAACTAGGCCTTGTTCTAAAGCTCTTTGGGAACCTCTTGCGTAGCCCCACAGACCTGGGGGCTGCGGGCTTTCCTGCTGCCTTCAGCCTCGACACCACCCTTTCCCACTTGGCGCCGCACCAGGCACAAAAATGGCCATACGGCTGGAGATGTGTCCCCCGCCCAAAGACCCAGAAGGGAAAACTAGGCCTTGTTCTAAAGCTCTTTGGGAACCGCTTGCGTAGCACCCACAGACCTGGGGGCTGCAGGCTTTCCTGCTGCCTTCAGCCTCAATACTACGCTTTCCCACTAGGTGTTGCACCAGGCCCAAAAATGGCCATACGGCTGGAGATGGGTCCCCCGCCCAAGGAGCCAGCAGGGAAAACTATGCCTTGTTCTAAAGCTCTTTGGGAACCGCTTGCGTAGCCCCAAAGACCTGGGGGCTGCAGGCTTTCCTGCTGCCTTCAGCCTCAATACTACGATTTCCCACTAGGTGTTGCTCCAGGCCCAAAAATGGCTATACGGCTGGAGATGGGTCCCCCGCCCAAGGAGCCAGCAGGGAAAACTATGCCTTGTTCTAAAGCTCTTAGGGAACCGCTTGCGTAGCCCCACAGACCTGGGGCTGCGAGCTTTCCTGCTGCCCTCAGCCGCGACACCACCCTTTCCCACTTGGCGCCGCGCCAGGCACAAAAATGGCCATACGGCTGGAGATGGGTCCCCCGCCCAAGGAGCCAGCAGGAAAAACTATGCCGTGTTCTAAAGCTCTATGGGAACCGCTTGCGTAGCCCCACAGACCTGGGGGCTGCGGGCTTTCCTGCTGCCTTCAGCCTCGACATCACCCTTTCCCACTTGGCGCCGCGCCAGGGGCAAAAATGGCAATACGGCTGGAGATGGGTCCCCCGCCCAAGGATACAGCAGGGAAAACTATGCCTTGTTCTAAAGTTATTAGGGAACCTCTTGCGTAGCCCCACAGACCTGGGGGCTGCGGGCTTTCCTGCTGCCTTCAGCCTCGACATCACCCTTTCCCACTTGGCGCCGCACCAGGCACAAAAATGGCCATACGGCTGGAGATGTGTCCCCCGCCCAAAGACCCAGAAGGGAAAACTAGGCCTTGTTCTAAAGTTCTTTGGGAACCGCTTGCGTAGCACCCACAGACCTGGGGGCTGCAGGCTTTCCTGCTGCCTTCAGCCTCAATACTACGCTTTCCCACTAGGTGTTGCTCCAGGCACAAAAATGGCCATACGGCTGGAGATGGGTCCCCCGCCCAAGGAGCCAGCAGGGAAAACTAGGCCTTGTTCTAAAGCTCTTTGGGAACCTCTTGCGTAGCCCCACAGACCTGGGGGCTGCGGGCTTTCCTGCTGCCTTCAGCCTCGACACCACCCTTTCCCACTTGGCGCCGCACCAGGCACAAAAATGGCCATACGGCTGGAGATGTGTCCCCCGCCCAAAGACCCAGAAGGGAAAACTAGGCCTTGTTCTAAAGCTCTTTGGGAACCGCTTGCGTAGCACCCACAGACCTGGGGGCTGCAGGCTTTCCTGCTGCCTTCAGCCTCAATACTACGCTTTCCCACTAGGTGTTGCACCAGGCCCAAAAATGGCCATACGGCTGGAGATGGGTCCCCCGCCCAAGGAGCCAGCAGGGAAAACTATGCCTTGTTCTAAAGCTCTTTGGGAACCGCTTGCGTAGCCCCAAAGACCTGGGGGCTGCAGGCTTTCCTGCTGCCTTCAGCCTCAATACTACGATTTCCCACTAGGTGTTGCTCCAGGCCCAAAAATGGCTATACGGCTGGAGATGGGTCCCCCGCCCAAGGAGCCAGCAGGGAAAACTAAGCCTTGTTCTAAAGCTCTTAGGGAACCTCTTGCGTAGCCCAACAGACCTGGGGCTGCGAGCTTTCCTGCTGCCTTCAGCCTCGACATCACCCTTTCCCACTTGGTGCCGCGCCAGGCACAAAAATGGCCATATGGCTGGAAATGGGTCACCCGCCCAAGCAGCCAGCAGGGAAAACTAGGCCTTGTTTTAAAGCTATTTGGGAATCGCTTGCGTAGCCCCAAAGACCTGGGGGCTGCAGGCTTTTCTGCTGCCTTCAGCCTCAAAACCGCCCTTTCCACTTGGCGCCGCGCCAGGCACAAAAACGGCCATACGGCTGGAGATGGGTCCCCCGCCCAAAGACCCAGAAAGTAAAACTATGCCTTGTTCTAAAGCTCTTTGGGAACCGCTTGCGTAGCCCCACAGACCTGGGGGCTGCGGGCTTTCCTGCTGCCTTCAGCCTTGACATGACCATTTCCCACTTGGCGCCGCGCCAGGCACAAAAATGGCCATACGGCTAGATATGGGTCCCCCGCCCAAGGAGCCAGCAGGGAAAACTATGACTTCTTCTAAAGCTCTTTGGGAACCTCTTGCGTAGCCCCACAGAACTGGGGGCTGCGGGCTTTTCTGCTGCCTTCAGCCTCCACACAACACTTTCCCAATTGGCGCCGCACCAGGCACAAAAACAGCCATACGGCTGGAGATGCGTCCCGCGCCGAAAGAAGCAGCAGGGAAAACTAGGCCTTCTTCAAAGATCTTTGGGAAACGATTGCGTAGCCCTACAGACCTGGGTGCTGCAGGTATTTCTGCTGCCCTCAGCCTCGACACCACCCTTTCCCACTTGGCGCCGCGCCAAGAGCAATAATGGCCATACGGCTGGAGATGGGTACCCCGCCCAAGGAGCCAGCAGGAAAAACTATGCCGTGTTCTAAAGCTCTATGGGAACCGCTTGCGTAGCCCCACAGACCTGGGGGCTGCAGGCTTTCCTGCTGCCTTCAGCCTCGACATCACCCTTTCCCACTTGGCGCCGCGCCAGCTGCAAAAATGGCAATACGGCTGGAGATGGGTCCCCCGCCCAAGGAGCCAGCAGGGAAAACTAGGCCTTGTTCTAAAGTTATTAGGGAACCTCTTGCGTAGCCCCACAGACCTGGGGGCTGCGGGCTTTCCTGCTGCCTTCAGCCTCGACATCACCCTTTCCCACTTGGCGCCGCACCAGGCACAAAAATGGCCATACGGCTGGAGATGTGTCCCCCGCCCAAAGACCCAGAAGGGAAAACTAGGCCTTGTTCTAAAGCTCTTTGGGAACCGCTTGCGTAGCACCCACAGACCTGGGGGCTGCAGGCTTTCCTGCTGCCTTCAGCCTCAATACTACGCTTTCCCACTAGGTGTTGCTCCAGGCCCAAAAATGGCCATACGGCTGGAGATGGGTCCCCCGCCCAAGGAGCCAGCAGGGAAAACTATGCCTTGTTCTAAAGCTCTTTGGGAACCGCTTGCGTAGCCCCAAAGACCTGGGGGCTGCAGGCTTTACTGCTGCCTTCAGCCTCAATACTACGATTTCCCACTAGGTGTTGCTCCAGGCCCAAAAATGCCCATACGGCTGGAGATGGGTCCCCCGCCCAAGGAGCCAGCAGGGAAAACTATGCCGTGTTCTAAAGCTCTATGGGAACCGCTTGCGTAGCCCCACAGACCTGGGGGCTGCGGGCTTTCCTGCTGCCTTCAGCCTCGACATCACCCTTTCCCACTTGGCGCCGCGCCAGGCACAAAAATGGCCATATGGCTGGAAATGGGTCACCCGCCCAAGGAGCCAGCAGGGAAAACTAGGCCTTGTTTTAAAGCTATTTGGGAATCGCTTGCGTAGCCCCAAAGACCTGGGGGCTGCAGGCTTTTCTGCTGCCTTCAGCCTCAAAACCGCCCTTTCCACTTGGCGCCGCGCCAGGCACAAAAACGGCCATACGGCTGGAGATGGGTCCCCCGCCCAAAGACCCAGAAAGTAAAACTATGCCTTGTTCTAAAGCTCTTTGGGAACCGCTTGCGTAGCCCCACAGACCTGGGGGCTGCGGGCTTTCCTGCTGCCTTCAGCCTTGACATGACTATTTCCCACTTGGCGCCGCGCCAGGCACAAAAATGGCCATACGGCTAGATATGGGTCCCCCGCCCAAGGAGCCAGCAGGGAAAACTATGACTTCTTCTAAAGCTCTTTGGGAACCTCTTGCGTAGCCCCACAGAACTGGGGGCTGCGGGCTTTTCTGCTGCCTTCAGCCTCCACACAACACTTTCCCAATTGGCGCCGCACCAGGCACAAAAACAGCCATACGGCTGGAGATGCGTCCCGCGCCAAAAGAACCAGCAGGGAAAACTAGGCCTTCTTCAAAGATCTTTGGGAAACGATTGCGTAGCCCTACAGACCTGGGTGCTGCAGGTATTTCTGCTGCCCTCAGCCTCGACACCACCCTTTCCCACTTGGCGCCGCGCCAGGCACAAAAATGGCCATACGGCTGGAGATGGGTCCCCCGCCCAAGGAGCCAGCAGGAAAAACTATGCCGTGTTCTAAAGCTCTATGGGAACCGCTTGCGTAGCCCCACAGACCTGGGGGCTGCGGGCTTTCCTGCTGCCTTCAGCCTCGACATCACCCTTTCCCACTTGGCGCCGCACCAGGCACAAAAATGGCCATACGGCTGGAGATGGGTCCCCCGCCCAAAGACCCAGAAGGGAAAACTAGGCCTTGTTCTAAAGCTCTTTGGGAACCGCTTGCGTAGCACCCACAGACCTGGGGGCTGCAGGCTTTCCTGCTGCCTTCAGCCTCAATACTACGCTTTCCCACTAGGTGTTGCTCCAGGCCCAAAAATGGCCATACGGCTGGAGATGGGTCCCCCGCCCAAGGAGCCAGCAGGGAAAACTATGCCTTGTTCTAAAGCTCTTAGGGAACCGCTTGCATAGCCCCACAGACCTGGGGCTGCGAGCTTTCCTGCTGCCTTCAGCCTCGACACCACCCTTTCCCACTTGGCGCCGCGCCAGGCACAAAAATGGCCATACGGCTGGAGATGGGTCCCCCGCCCAAGGAGCCAGCAGGGAAAACTATGCCTTGTTCTAAAGCTCTTTGGGAACCGCTTGCGTAGCCCCAAAGACCTGGGGGCTGCAGGCTTTACTGCTGCCTTCAGCCTCAATACTACGATTTCCCACTAGGTGTTGCTCCAGGCCCAAAAATGCCCATACGGCTGGAGATGGGTCCCCCGCCCAAGGAGCCAGCAGGGAAAACTATGCCGTGTTCTAAAGCTCTATGGGAACCGCTTGCGTAGCCCCACAGACCTGGGGGCTGCGGGCTTTCCTGCTGCCTTCAGCCTCGACATCACCCTTTCCCACTTGGCGCCGCGCCAGGCACAAAAATGGCCATACGGCTGGAGATGGGTCCCCCGCCCAAGGAGCCAGCAGGGAAAACTAGGCCTTGTTCTAAAGCTCTTTGGGAACCTCTTGCGTAGCCCCACAGACCTGGGGGCTGCGGGCTTTCCTGCTGCCTTCAGCCTCGACACCACCCTTTCCCACTTGGCGCCGCACCAGGCACAAAAATGGCCATACGGCTGGAGATGTGTCCCCCGCCCAAAGACCCAGAAGGGAAAACTAGGCCTTGTTCTAAAGCTCTTTGGGAACCGCTTGCGTAGCACCCACAGACCTGGGGGCTGCAGGCTTTCCTGCTGCCTTCAGCCTCAATACTACGCTTTCCCACTAGGTGTTGCTCCAGGCCCAAAAATGGCCATACGGCTGGAGATGGGTCCCCCGCCCAAGGAACCAGCAGGGAAAATTATGCCTTGTTCTAAAGCTCTTTGGGAACCGCTTGCGTAGCCCCAGAGACCTGGGGGCTGCAGGCTTTCCTGCTGCCTTCAGCCTCAATACTACGATTTCCCACTAGGTGTTGCTCCAGGCCCAAAAATGGCTATACGGCTGGAGATGGGTCCCCCGCCCAAGGAGCCAGCAGGGAAAACTATGCCTTGTTCTAAAGCTCTTAGGGAACCGCTTGCGTAGCCCAACAGACCTGGGGCTGCGAGCTTTCCTGCTGCCTTCAGCCTCGACACCACCCTTTCCCACTTTGCGCCGCGCCAGGCACAAAAATGGCCATACGGCTGGAGATGGGTCCCCCGCCCAAGGAGCCAGCAGGGAAAACTATGCCATGTTCTAAAGCTCTATGGGAATCGCTTGCGTAGCCCCACAGACCTGGGGGCTGCGGGCTTTCCTGATGCCTTCAGCCTCGACATCACCCTTTCCCACTTGGCGCCGCGCCAGGGGCAAAAATGGCAATACGGCTGGAGATGGGTCCCCCGCCCAAGGAGCCAGCAGGGAAAACTAGGCCTTGTTCTAAAGCTCTTAGGGAACCTCTTGCGTAGCCCCACAGACCTGGGAGCTGCGGGCTTTCCTGCTGCCTTCAGCCTCGACATCACCCTTTCCCACTTGGCGCCGCACCAGGCACAAAAATGGCCATACGGCTGCAGATGTGTCCCCCGTCCAAAGACCCAGAAGGGAAAACTAGGCCTTGTTCTAAAGCTCTTTGGGAACCGCTTGCGTAGCCCCAAAGACCTGGGGGCTGCAGGCTTTACTGCTGCCTTCAGCCTAAATACTACGATTTCCCACTAGGTGTTGCTCCAGGCCCAAAAATGCCCATACGGCTGGAGATGGGTCCCCCGCCCAAGGAGCCAGCAGGGAAAACTATGCCGTGTTCTAAAGCTCTATGGGAACCGCTTGCGTAGCCCCACAGACCTGGGGGCTGCGGGCTTTCCTGCTGCCTTCAGCCTCGACATCACCCTTTCCCACTTTGCGCCGCGCCAGGCACAAATATGGCCATACAGCTGGAGATGGGTCCCCCGCCCAAGGAGCCAGCAGGGAAAACTATGCCGTGTTCTAAAGCTCTATGGGAACCGCTTGCGTAGCCCCACAGACCTGGGGGCTGCGGGCTTTCCTGCTGCCTTCAGCCTCGACATCACCCTTTCCCACTTGGCGCCGCACCAGGCACAAAAATGGCCATACGGCTGGAGATGTGTCCCCCGCCCAAAGACCCAGAAGGGAAAACTAGGCCTTGTTCTAAAGCTCTTTGGGAACCGCTTGCGTAGCACCCACAGACCTGGGGGCTGCAGGCTTTCCTGCTGCCTTCAGCCTCAATACTACGCTTTCCCACTAGGTGTTGCTCCAGGCATAAAAATGGCCATACGGCTGGAGATGGGTCCCCCGCCCAAGGAGCCAGCAGGGAAAACTATGCCTTGTTCTAAAGCTCTTTGGGAACCGCTTGCGTAGCCCCAAAGACCTGGGGGCTGCAGGCTTTCCTGCTGCCTTCAGCCTCAATACTACGATTTCCCACTAGGTGTTGCTCCAGGCCCAAAAATGGCTATACGGCTGGAGATGGGTCCCCCGCCCAAGGAGCCAGCAGGGAAAACTATGCCTTGTTCTAAAGCTCTTAGGGAACCGCTTGCGTAGCCCAACAGACCTGGGGCTGCGAGCTTTCCTGCTGCCTTCAGCCTCGACACCACCCTTTCCCACTTTGCGCCGCGCCATGCACAAAAATGGCCATACGGCTGGAGATGGGTCCCCCGCCCAAGGAGCCAGCAGGGAAAACTATGCCTTGTTCTAAAGCTCTATGGGAACCGCTTGCGTAGCCCCACAGACCTGGGGGCTGCGGGCTTTCCTGCTGCCTTCAGCCTCGACATCACCCTTTCCCACTTGGCGCCGCGCCAGGGGCAAAAATGGCAATACGGCTGGAGATGGGTCCCCCGCCCAAGGAGCCAGCAGGGAAAACTAGGCCTTGTTCTAAAGCTCTTAGGGAACCTCTTGCGTAGCCCCACAGACCTGGGGGCTGCGGGCTTTCCTGCTGCCTTCAGCCTCGACATCACCCTTTCCCACTTGGCGCCGCACCAGGCACAAAAATGGCCATACGGCTGGAGATGGGTCCCCCGTCCAAAGACCCAGAAGGGAAAACTAGGCCTTGTTCTAAAGCTCTTTGGGAACCGCTTGCGTAGCACCCACAGACCTGGGGGCTGCAGGCTTTCCTGCTGCCTTCAGCCTCAATACTACGCTTTCCCACTAGGTGTTGCTCCAGGCCCAAAAATGGCCATACGGCTGGAGATGGGTCCCCCGCCCAAGGACCCAGCAGGGAAAACTACGCCTTGTTCTAAAGCTCTTAGGGAACCGCTTGCGTAGCCCCACAGACCTGGGGGCTGCGGGCTTTCCTGCTGCCTTCAGCCTCGAAATCACCCTTTCCCACTTGGCGCCGCGCCAGGAGCAAAAATGGCCATACGGCTGGAGATGGGTCCCCCGCCCAAGGAGCCAGCAGGGAAAACTAAGCCTTGTTCTAAAGCTCTTTGGGAACCGCTTGCGTAGCACCCACAGACCTGGGGGCTGCGGGCTTTCCTGCTGCCTTCTGCCTTGACATGACCCTTTGACACTTGGCGCCGCGCTAGCTACAAAAATGGCCATACGGCTGGAAATGGGTCCCACGCCCAAAGAGCCAGCAGGGAAAACTATGCCTTGTTCTAAAGCTCTTTGGGAACCGCTTGCGTAGCCCCACAGACCTGGGGGCTGCGGGCTTTCCTGCTGCCTTCAGCCTCGACACAACCCTTTCCCACTTGGTGCCGCGCCAGGCACAAAAATGGCCATATGGCTGGAAATGGGTCACCCGCCCAAGCAGCCAGCAGGGAAAACTAGGCCTTGTTTTAAAGCTATTTGGGAATCGCTTGCTTAGCCCCAAAGACCTGGGGGCTGCAGGCTTTTCTGCTGCCTTCAGCCTCAAAACCGCCCTTTCCACTTGGCGCCGCGCCAGGCACAAAAATGGCCATACGGCTGGAGATGGGTCCCCCGCCCAAAGACCCAGAAGGGAAAACTATGCCTTGTTCTAAAGCTCTTTGGGAACCGCTTGCGTAGCCCCACAGACCTGGGGGCTGCGGGCTTTCCTGCTGCCTTCAGCCTTGACATGACCATTTCCCACTTGGTGCCGCGCCAGGCACAAAAATGGCTATACGGCTGAAGATAGGACCCCCGCCCAAGGAGCCATCAGGAAAAACTAGGCCTTGTTCTAAAGCTCTTTGGGAACCGCTTGCGTAGCCCCACAGACCTGGGGGCTGCGGTCCTTTCTGCTGCCTTCAGCCTCCAAACCACCCTTTCAAACTTGGCGCCGCGCCAGGCACAAAAATGGCCATACGGCTAGATATGGGTCCCCCGCCCAAGGAGCCAGCAGGGAAAACTATGCCTTCTTCTAAAGCTCTTTGGGAACCTCTTGCGTAGCCCCACAGAACTGGGGGCTGCGGGCTTTTCTGCTGCCTTCAGCCTCCACACCACACTTTCCCAATTGGCGCCGCGCCAGGCACAAAAACAGCCATACGGCTGGAGATGCGTCCCTCGCCAAAAGAACCAGCAGGGAAAACTAGGCCTTCTTCAAAGATCTTTGGGAAACGATTGCGTAGCCCTACAGACCTGGGGGCTGCAGGTATTTCTGCTGCCTTCAGCCTCGACACCACCCTTTCCCACTTGGCGCCGCGCTAGGCACAAAAATGGCCATACGGCTGGAGATGGATCCCCAGCCCAAAGACCCAGAAGGGAAAACTATGCCTTGTTCTGAAGCTCTTTGGGAACCGCTTGCGTAGCACCCACAGACCTGGGGGTTGCAGGCTTTCCTGCTGCCTTCAACCTCAATATTACGCTTTCCCACTAGGTGTCGCTCCAGGCACAAAAATGGCCATAAGGCTAGATATGGGTCCCCCGCCTAAGGAGCCAGCAGGGAAAACTATGCCTTGTTCTAAAGTTATTTGGGAACCTCTTGCGTAGCCCCAAAGAACTGGGGGCTGCGGGCCTTCCTGCTGCCTTCAGCCTCGACACCACCCTTTCCCTCTTGGCGCCGCACCAGGCACAAAAATGGCCATACGGCTGGAGATGGGTCCCCAGCCCAAAGACCCAGCAGGGAAAACTATGCCTTGTTCTAAAGCTCTTTGGGAACCGCTTGCGTAGCCCCACAGACCTGGGGGCTGCGGGCCTTCCTGCTGCCTTCAGCCTTCACAAGACCATTTCCCACTTGGTGCCGCGCCAGGCACAAAAATGGCCATACGTCTGGACAATGGTCCACCGCCCAAGGAGCCAGCAGGGAAAACTATGCCTTGTTCTAAAGCTCTTTGGGAACCGCTTGCGTAGCCCCACAGACCTGGGGGCTGCGGGCCTTCCTGCTGCCTTCAGCCTTCACATGACCATTTCCCACTTGGTGCCGCGCCAGGCACAAAAATGGCCATACGTCTGGACAATGGTCCACCGCCCAAGGAGCCAGCAGGGAAAACTAGGCCTTGTTCTAAAGCTCTTTGGGAACCGCTTGCGTAGCCCCACAGACCTGGGGGCTGCAGGCTTTCCTGCTGCCTTCTGCCTTGACATGACCCTTTGCCACTTGGCGCCGCGCTAGCTACAAAAATGGCCATACCGCTGGAGATGGGTCCCACGCCCAAAGAGCCAGCAGGGAAAACTATGCCTTGTTCTAATGCTCTTTGGGATCCGCTTGCGTAGCACCCACAGACCTGAGGGCTGCAGGCTTTCCTGCTGCCTTCAACCTCAATATTATGCTTTCCCACTAGGTGTCGCTCCAGGCACAAAAATGGCCATAAGGCTAGATATGGGTCCCCCGCCCAAGGAGCCAGCAGGGAAATCTATGCCTTGTTCTAAAGCTACTTGGGAACCTCTTGCGTAGCCCCACAGACCTGGGGGCTGCGGGCCTTCCTGCTGCCTTCAGCCTCGACACCACCCTTTCCCTCTTGGCGCCGCACCAGGCACAAAAATGGCCATATGGCTGGAGATGGGTCGCCCGCAAAAGGAGCCAGCAGGGAAAACTAGGCCTTGATCTAAAACTCTTTGGGAACCGCTTGCGTAGCCCCAAAGACCTGGGGGCTGCAGGTTTTTCTGCTGCCTTCAGCCTCGACACCACCCTTTCCCACTTGGTGCCACGCCAGGCAGAAAAACAGCCATACGGCTGGAGATGGGTCCCACGCCCAAAGAGCCAGCAGGGAAAACTATGCCTTGTTCTAAAGCTCTTTGGGAACCGCTTGCGTAGCCCCACAGACCTGGGGGCTGCGGGCTTTCCTGCTGCCTTCAGCCTCGACATCACCCTTTCCCACTTGGCGCCGCGCCAGCGACAAAAATGGCAATACGGCTGGAGATGGGTCCCCCGCCCAAGGAGCCAGCAGGGAAAACTAGGCCTTGTTCTAAAGCTCTGTGGGAACCGCTTGCGTAGCACCCACAGACCTGGGGGCTGCGGGCTTTCCTGCTGCCTTCAGCCTCAATACTACGCTTTCCCACTAGGTGTTGCTCCAGGCCCAAAAATGGCCATACGGCTGGAGATGGGTCCCCCGCCCAAGGAGCCAGCAGGGAAAACTAGGCCTTGTTCTAAAGCTCTTAGGGAACCGCTTGCGTAGCCCCACAGACGTGGGGGCTGCAGGCTTTTCTGCTGCCTTCAGACTCAAAACCGCCCTTTCCACTTGGCGCCGCGCCAGGCACAAAAATGGCCTTACAGCTGGAGATGGGTCCCCCGCACAACGAGGTAGCAGGGTAAACTAGGCCTTGTTCTAAAGCTCTTTGGGAACCGCTTGCGTAGCCCCACAGACCTGGGGGCTGCGGGCTTTCCTGCTGCCTTCAGCCTCCACACCACCCTTTCCCACTTGGTGCCACGCCAGGCACAAAAACAGCCATACGGCTGGGGATGGGTCCCCCGCCCAAGGAGCCAGCAGGGAAAACTATGTCTTGTTCTAAAGCTCTTTGGGAACCACTTGCGTAGCCCCACAGACCTGGGGGCTGCGGGCTGTCCTGCTGCCT
Organism: Chroicocephalus ridibundus; assembly: GCF_963924245.1. Lineage (NCBI taxonomy): Eukaryota > Metazoa > Chordata > Aves > Charadriiformes > Laridae > Chroicocephalus > Chroicocephalus ridibundus. Next base: position 647,005 of record NW_026961535.1, read on the forward strand.
TCAGCCTCGACACCACCCTTTCCCACTTGGTGCCACGCCAGGCACAAAAACAGCCATACGGCTGGAGATGGGTCCCCCGAACAAAGAGCCAGCAGGGAAAACTACGCCTTGTTCTAAAGCTCTTTGGGAACCGCTTGCGTAGCCCCACAGACCTGGGGGCTGCGGTCCTTTCTGCTGCCTTCAGACTCGAAACCACCCTTTCAAACTTGGCGCCGCGCCAGGCACAAAAATGGCCATACGGCTAGATATGGGTCCCCCGCCCAAGGAGCCAGCAGGGAAAACTATGCCTTCTTCTAAAGCTCTTTGGGAACCGCTTGCGTAGCCCCACAGACCTGGGGGCTGCGGGCTTTTCTGCTGCCTTCAGCCTCCACACCACACTTTCCCAATTGGCGCCGCGCCAGGCACAAAAACAGCCATACGGCTGGAGATGCGTCCCTCGCCGAAAGAACCAGCAGGGAAAACTAGGCCTTCTTCAAAGCTCTTAGGGAACCGCTTGTGTAGCCCCACAGACCTGGGGGCTGCGGGCTTTCCTGCTGCCTTCAGCCTCGACACAACCCTTTCCCACTTGGTGACGCGCCAGGCACAAAAATGGCCATATGGCTGGAAATGGGTCACCCGCCCAAGGAGCCAGCAGGGAAAACAATGCCTTGTTCTAAAGCTATTTGGGAATCGCTTGCGTAGCCCCAAAGACCTGGGGGCTGCAGGCTTTCCTGCTGCCTTCAGCCTCAATACTACGCTTTCCCACTAGGTGTTGCTCCAGGCCCAAAAATGGCCATACGGCTGGAGATGGGTCCCCCGCCCAAGGAGCCAGCAGGGAAAACTATGCCTTGTTCTAAAGCTCTTAAGGAACTGCTTGCGTAGCCCCACAGACCTGGGGATGCGAGCTTTCCTGCTGCCTTCAGCCTTGACACCACCCTTTCCCACTTGGCGCCGCGTCAGGCACAAAAATGGCCATACGGCTGGAGATGGGTCCCCCGGCCATGGAGCCAGCAGGGAAAACTAGGCCTTGTTCTAAAGCTATTTGGGAACCGCTTGCGTAGCACCACAGACCTGGGGGCTGCAGGCTTTTCTGCTGCCTTCAGACTCAAAACCGCTTTTTCCACTTGGCGCCGCGCCAGGCACAAAAATGGCCTTACAGCTGGAGATGGGTCCCCCGCACAACGAGCTAGCTGGGTAAAATAGCCCTTGTTCTAAAGCTCTTTGGGAACCGCTTGCGTAGGCCCACAGACCTGGGGGCTGCGGGCTTTCCTGCTGCCTTCAGCCTCCACACCACCCTTTCCCACTTGGTGCCACGCCAGGCACAAAAACAGCCATACGGCTGGGGATGGGTCCCCCGCCCAAGGAGCCAGCAGGGAAAACTATGTCTTGTTCTAAAGCTCTTTGGGAACCACTTGCGTAGCCCCACAGACCTGGGGGCTGCGGGCTTTTCTGCTGCCTTCAGCCACCACACCACACTTTCCCAATTGGCGCCGCGCCAGGCACAAAAACAGCCATACGGCTGGAGATGCGTCCCTTGCCGAAAGAACCAGCAGGGAAAACTAGGCCTTCTTCAAAGCTCTTAGGGAACCGCTTGCGTAGCCCCACAGACCTGGGGCTGCGAGCTTTCCTGCTGCCTTCAGCCTCGACACCACCCTTTCCCACTTGGTGCCACGCCAGACACAAAAACAGCCATACGGCTGGAGATGGGTCCCCCGCCCAAAGAGCCAGCAGGGAAAACTATGCCTTGTTCTAAAGCTCTTTGGGAACCGCTTGAGTAGCCCCAAAGACCTGGGGGCTGCGGGCTTTCCTGCTGCCTTCAGCCTCAATAGTACGATTTCCCACTAGGTGTTGCTCCAGGCCCAAAAATGGCCATACGGCTGGAGATGGGTTCCCCGCCCAAGGAGCCAGCAGGGAAAACTAGGCCTTGTTCTAAAGCTCTTAGGGAACCTCTTGCGTAGCCCCACAGACCTGGGGGCTGCAGGCTTTCCTGCTGCCTTCAGCCTCGACACCACCCTTTCCCACTTGGCGCCGCACCAGGCAAAAAAATGGCCATACGGCTGGAGATGTGTCCCCCGCCCAAAGACCCAGAAGGGAAAACTATGTCTTGTTCTAAAGCTCTTTGGGAACCGCTTGCGTAGCCCCACAGACCTGGGGGCTGCGGGCTTTTCTGCTGCCTTCAGCCTCCACACCACACTTTCCCAATTGGCGCCGCGCCAGGCACATAAACAGCCATACGGCTGGAGATGCGTCCCACGCCAAAACAACCAGCAGGGAAAACTAGGCCTTCTTCAAAGATTTTTGGGAAACGATTGCGTAGCCCTACAGACCTGGGTGCTGCAGGTATTTCTGCTGCCTTCAGCCTCGACACCACCCTTTCCACTTGCCGCCGCGCTAGGCACAAAAATGGCCATACGGCTGGAGATGGTTCCCCAGCCCAAAGACCCAGAAGGGAAAACTATGCCTTGTTCTAAAGCTCTTTGGGAACCGCTTGCTTAGCACCCACAGACGTGGGGGCTGCAGGCTTTCCTGCTGCCTTCAACCTCAATATTACGCTTTCCTACTAGGTGTCGCTCCAGGCACAAAAACAGCCATACGGCTGGAGATGGGTCCCCCGCCCAAGGAGCCAGCAGGGAAAACTAGGCCTTGTTCTAAAGCTATTTGGGAACCGCTTGCGTAGCCCCACAGACCTGAGGGCTGCGGGCCTTCCTGCTGCCTTCAGCCTCGACACCACCCTTTCCCACTTGGCGCCGCGCCAGGCACAAAAATGGCCATATGGCTGGAGATGGGACGCCCGCACAAAGAGCCAGCAGGGAAAACTAGGCCTTGTTCTAAAGCTCTTTGGGAACCGCTTGCGTAGCCCCAAAGAACTGGGGGCTGCAGGTTTTTCTGCTGCCTTCAGCCTCGACACCACCCTTTCCCACTTGGCGCCGCGCCAGGCACAAAAATGGCCATACAGCTGGAGATGGTTCCCCCTCCCAAAGACCCAGCAGGCAAAAATAGGCCTTGTTCTAAAGCTCTTTGGGAACCGCTTGCGTAGCCCCACAGACCTGGGGGCTGCGGGCTTTCCTGCTGCCTTCAGCCTCGACACCACCCTTTCCCACTTGGTGCCACGCCAGACACAAAAACAGCCATACGGCTGGAGATGGGTTCCCCGCCCAAGGAGCCAGCAGGGAAAAATATGCCTTGTTCTAAAGCTCTTTGGGAACCGCTTGCGTAGACCCACAGACCTGGGGGCTGCGGGCTTTCCTGCTGCCTGCAGCCTTGACATGACCAATTCCGACTTGGTGCCACACCAGGCACAAAAATGCCTATACGGCTGAAGATAGGTACCCCGCCCAAGGAGCCAGCAGGGAAAACTACGCCTTGTTCTAAAGCTATTTGGGAACCTCTTGCGTAGCCCCACAGACCTGGGGGCTGCGGGCTTTCCTGCTGCCTTCAGCCTCGACACCACCGTTTCCCACTTGGTGCCGCACCAGGCACAAAAATGGCCATATGGCTTGAGATGGGTCGCCCGCACAAGGAGCCAGAAGGGAAAACTATGCCTTGTTCTAAAGCTCTTTGGGAACCGCTTTCGTAGCCCCACAGACCTGGGGGCTGCAGGTTTTTCTGCTGCCTTCAGCCTCGACACCACCCTTTCCCACTTGGCGCCGCACCAGGCACAAAAATGGTCATACAGCTGGAGATGGTTCCCCCGCCCAAAGACAGAGCAGGGAAAATTAGGCCTTATTCTAAAGCTCTTTGGGAACCGCTTGCATAGCCCCACAGACCTGGGGGCTGCGGGCTTTCCGGCTGCCTTCAGCCTCAAAACCACCCTTTCACACTTGGTGCCACGCCAGGCACAAAAACAGCCATACGGCTGGAGATGGGTCCCCCGCCCAAAATACCCAGTAGGGAAAACTATGCCTTGTTCTAAAGCTCTTTGGGAACCGCTTGCGTAGCCCCACAGACCTGGGGGCTGCGGGCTTTCCTGCTGCCTTCAGCCTCGACACCACCCTTTCCCACTTGGCGTCGCACCAGGCACAAAAATGGCCATATGGCTGGAGATGGGTCGCCCGCACAAGGAGCCAGCAGGGAAAACAATGCCTTCTTCTAAAGCTCTTTGGGAACCGCTTGCGTAGCCCCACAGACCTGGGGGCTGAGGGCTTTCCTGCTGCCTTCAGCCTCGACACCACCCTTTCCCACTTGGCGTCGCGCCAGGCACAAAAATGGCTATACGGCTGGAGATGGGTCCCCCGCCCGAGGAGCCAGCACGGAAAACTATGTCTTGTTCTAAAGCTCTTTGGGAACCGCTTGCGTAGCCCCACAGACCTGGGGGCTGCGGGCTTTCCTGCTGCCTTCAGCCTCGACAACACCCTTTCCCACTTGGCGTCGCGCCAGGCACAAAAATGGCCATATGGCTGGAGATGGGTCGCCCGCACAAGGAGCCAGCAGGGAACACAATGCCTTCTTCTAAAGCTCTTTGGGAACCGCTTGCGTAGCCCCACAGACCTGGGGGCTGAGGGCTTTCCTGCTGCCTTCAGCCTCGACACCACCCTTTCCCACTTGGCGTCGCGCCAGGCACAAAAATGGCTATACGGCTGGAGATGGGTCCCCCGCCCGAGGAGCCAGCACGGAAAACTATGTCTTGTTCTAAAGCTCTTTGGGAACCGCTTGCGTAGCCCCACAGACCTGGGGGCTGCGGGCTTTCCTGCTGCCTTCAGCCTCGACAACACCCTTTCCCACTTGGCGTCGCGCCAGGCACAAAAATGGCCATATGGCTGGAGATGGGTCGCCCGCACAAGGAGCCAGCAGGGAACAAAATGCCTTCTTCTAAAGCTCTTTGGGAACCGCTTGCGTAGACCCACAGAGCTGGGGGCTGCGGGCTTTCCTGCTGCCTTCAGCCTCCACACCACTCTTTCCCACTTGGCGTCGCGCCAGGCACAAAAATGCCTATACGGCTGGAGATGGGTCCCCCGCCCAAGGAGCCAACAGGGAAAACTAGGCCTTATTCTAAAGTTCTTTGGGAACCGCTTGCGTAGCCCCACAGACCTGGGGGCTGCGGGCTTTTCTGCTGCCTTCAGCCTCCACACCACACTTTCCCAATTGGCGCCGCGCCAGGCACAAAAACAGCCATACGGCTGGAGCTGCGTCCCACGCCGAAACAACCAGCAGGGAAAACTAGGCCTTCTTCAAAGCTCTTAGGGAACCGCTTGTGTAGCCCCACAGACCTGGGGGCTGCGGGCTTTCCTGCTGCCTTCAGCCTCGACACAACCCTTTCCCACTTGGTGACGCGCCAGGCACAAAAATGGCCATATGGCTGGAAATGGGTCACCCGCCCAAGGAGCCAGCAGGGAAAACAATGCCTTGTTCTAAAGCTATTTGGGAATCGCTTGCGTAGCCCCAAAGACCTGGGGGCTGCAGGCTTTCCTGCTGCCTTCAGCCTCAATACTACGCTTTCCCACTAGGTGTTGCTCCAGGCCCAAAAATGGCCATACGGCTGGAGATGGGTCCCCCGCCCAAGGAGCCAGCAGGGAAAACTATGCCTTGTTCTAAAGCTCTTAAGGAACTGCTTGCGTAGCCCCACAGACCTGGGGATGCGAGCTTTCCTGCTGCCTTCAGCCTTGACACCACCCTTTCCCACTTGGCGCCGCGCCAGGCACAAAAATGGCCATACGGCTGGAGATGGGTCCCCCGGCCATGGAGCCAGCAGGGAAAACTAGGCCTTGTTCTAAAGCTATTTGGGAACCGCTTGCGTAGCACCACAGACCTGGGGGCTGCAGACTTTTCTGCTGCCTTCAGACTCAAAACCGCCCTTTCCACTTGGCGCCGCGCCAGGCACAAAAATGGCCTTACAGCTGGAGATGGGTCCCCCGCACAACGAGCTAGCAGGGTAAAATAGCCCTTGTTCTAAAGCTCTTTGGGAACCGCTTGCGTAGGCCCACAGACCTGGGGGCTGCGGGCTTTCCTGCTGCCTTCAGCCTCCACACCACCCTTTCCCACTTGGTGCCACGCCAGGCACAAAAACAGCCATACGGCTGGGGATGGGTCCCCCGCCCAAGGAGCCAGCAGGGAAAACTATGTCTTGTTCTAAAGCTCTTTGGGAATCACTTGCGTAGCCCCACAGACCTGGGGGCTGCGGGCTTTTTTGCTGCCTTCAGCCACCACACCACACTTTCCCAATTGGCGCCGCGCCAGGCACAAAAACAGCCATACGGCTGGAGATGCGTCCCTTGCCGAAAGAACCAGCAGGGAAAACTAGGCCTTCTTCAAAGCTCTTAGGGAACCGCTTGCGTAGCCCCACAGACCTGGGGCTGCGAGCTTTCCTGCTGCCTTCAGCCTCGACACCACCCTTTCCCACTTGGTGCCACGCCAGACACAAAAACAGCCATACGGCTGGAGATGGGTCCCCCGCCCAAAGAGCCAGCAGGGAAAACTATGCCTTGTTCTAAAGCTCTTTGGGAACCGCTTGAGTAGCCCCAAAGACCTGGGGGCTGCGGGCTTTCCTGCTGCCTTCAGCCTCAATAGTACGATTTCCCACTAGGTGTTGCTCCAGGCCCAAAAATGGCCATACGGCTGGAGATGGGTTCCCCGCCCAAGGAGCCAGCAGGGAAAACTAGGCCTTGTTCTAAAGCTCTTAGGGAACCTCTTGCGTAGCCCCACAGACCTGGGGGCTGCAGGCTTTCCTGCTGCCTTCAGCCTCGACACCACCCTTTCCCACTTGGCGCCGCACCAGGCAAAAAAATGGCCATACGGCTGGAGATGTGTCCCCCGCCCAAAGACCCAGAAGGGAAAACTATGTCTTGTTCTAAAGCTCTTTGGGAACCGCTTGCGTAGCCCCACAGACCTGGGGGCTGCGGGCTTTTCTGCTGCCTTCAGCCTCCACACCACACTTTCCCAATTGGCGCCGCGCCAGGCACATAAACAGCCATACGGCTGGAGATGCGTCCCACGCCAAAACAACCAGCAGGGAAAACTAGGCCTTCTTCAAAGATTTTTGGGAAACGATTGCGTAGCCCTACAGACCTGGGTGCTGCAGGTATTTCTGCTGCCTTCAGCCTCGACACCACCCTTTCCACTTGCCGCCGCGCTAGGCACAAAAATGGCCATACGGCTGGAGATGGTTCCCCAGCCCAAAGACCCAGAAGGGAAAACTATGACTTATTCTAAAGCTCTTTGGGAACCGCTTGCTTAGCACCCACAGACGTGGGGGCTGCAGGCTTTCCTGCTGCCTTCAACCTCAATATTACGCTTTCCCACTAGGTGTCGCTCCAGGCACAAAAATGGCCATACGGCTGGAGATGGGTCCCCCGCCCAAGGAGCCAGCAGGGAAAACTAGGCCTTGTTCTAAAGCTATTTGGGAACCGCTTGCGTAGCCCCACAGACCTGGGGGCTGCGGGCCTTCCTGCTGCCTTCAGCCTCGACACCACCCTTTCCCACTTGGCGCCGCGCCAGGCACAAAAATGGCCATATGGCTGGAGATGGGACGCCCGCACAAAGAGCCAGCAGGGAAAACTAGGCCTTGTTCTAAAGCTCTTTGGGAACCGCTTGCGTAGCCCCAAAGAACTGGGGGCTGCAGGTTTTTCTGCTGCCTTCAGCCTCGACACCACCCTTTCCCACTTGGCGCCGCGCCAGGCACAAAAATGGCCATACAGCTGGAGATGGTTCCCCCTCCCAAAGACCCAGCAGGCAAAAATAGGCCTTGTTCTAAAGCTCTTTGGGAACCGCTTGCGTAGCCCCACAGACCTGGGGGCTGCGGGCTTTCCTGCTGCCTTCAGCCTCGACACCACCCTTTCCCACTTGGTGCCACGCCAGACACAAAAACAGCCATACGGCTGGAGATGGGTCCCCCGCCCAAGGAGCCAGCAGGGAAAACTAGGCCTTGTTCTAAAGCTCTTTGGGAACCGCTTGCGTAGCCCCACAGACCTGGGGGCTGCGGGCTTTCCTGCTGCCTTCAGCCTCGACACCACCCTTTCCCACTTGGCGTCGCACCAGGCACAAAAATGGCCATATGGCTGGAGATGGGTCGCCCGCACAAGGAGCCAGCAGGGAAAACAATGCCTTCTTCTAAAGCTCTTTGGGAACCGCTTGCGTAGCCCCACAGACCTGGGGGCTGAGGGCTTTCCTGCTGCCTTCAGCCTCGACACCACCCTTTCCCACTTGGCGTCGCGCCAGGCACAAAAATGGCTATACGGCTGGAGATGGGTCCCCCGCCCGAGGAGCCAGCACGGAAAACTATGTCTTGTTCTAAAGCTCTTTGGGAACCGCTTGCGTAGCCCCACAGACCTGGGGGCTGCGGGCTTTCCTGCTGCCTTCAGCCTCGACAACACCCTTTCCCACTTGGCGTCGCGCCAGGCACAAAAATGGCCATATGGCTGGAGATGGGTCGCCCGCACAAGGAGCCAGCAGGGAACACAATGCCTTCTTCTAAAGCTCTTTGGGAACCGCTTCCGTAGCCCCACAGAGCTGGGGGCTGCGGGCTTTCCTGCTGCCTTCAGCCTCCACACCACTCTTTCCCACTTGGCGTCGCGCCAGGCACAAAAATGCCTATACGGCTGGAGATGGGTCCCCCGCCCAAGGAGCCAACAGGGAAAACTAGGCCTTATTCTAAAGTTCTTTGGGAACCGCTTGCGTAGCCCCACAGACCTGGGGGCTGCGGGCTTTTCTGCTGCCTTCAGCCTCCACACCACACTTTCCCAATTGGCGCCGCGCCAGGCACAAAAACAGCCATACGGCTGGAGCTGCGTCCCACGCCGAAACAACCAGCAGGGAAAACTAGGCCTTCTTCAAAGATTTTTGGGAAACGATTGCGTAGCCCTACAGACCTGGGTGCTGCAGGTATTTCTGCTGCCTTCAGCCTCGACACCACCCTTTCCCACTTGGCGCCGCGCTAGGCACAAAAATGGCCATATGGCTGGAGATGGGTCCCCAGCCCAAAGACCCAGCAGGGAAAACTATGCCTTGTTCTAAAGCTCTTTGGGAACCGCTTGCGTAGCACCCACAGACCTGGGGGCTGCAGGCTTTCCTGCTGCCTTCAACCTCAATATTACGCTTTCCCACTAGGTGTCGCTCCAGGCACAAAAACAGCCATACGGCTGGAGATGGGTCCCCCGCCCAACGAGCCAGCAGGGAAAACTATGCCTTGTTCTAAAGCTATTTGGGAACCGCTTGCGTAGCCCCACAGACCTGGGGGCTGCGGGCCTTCCTGCTGCCTTCAGCCTCGCCACCACCCTTTCCCTCCTGTCGCCGCACCAGGCACAAAAATGGCCATATGGCTGGAGATGGTTCCCCCTCCCAAAGACCCAGCAGGCAAAAATAGGCCTTGTTCTAAAGCTCTTTGAGAACCGCTTGCGTAGCCCCACAGACCTGGGGGCTGCGGGCTTTCCTGCTGCCTTCAGCCTCGACACCACCCTTTCCCACTTGGTGCCACGCCAGGCACAAAAACAGCCATACGGCTGGAGATGGGTCCCCCGCCCAAAGAGCCAGCAGGGAAAACTATGCGTTGTTCTAAAGCTCTTTGGGAACCGCTTGCGTAGCCCCACAGAACTGGGGGCTGCAAGCTTTCCTGCTGCCTTCAGCCTCCACACCACCCTTTCCCACTTGGCGTCGCGCCAGGCACAAAAATGGCCATATGGCTGGAGATGGTTTCCCCGCACAAGGAGCCAGCAGGGAAAACTAGGCCTTGTTATAAAGCTATTTGGGAACCGCTTGCGTAGGCCCACAGACCTGAGGGCTGCGGGCTTTCCTGCTGCCTTCACCCTCCACACCACCCTATCCCACTTGGTGCCACGCCAGGTACAAAAACAGCCATACGGCTGGAGATGCGTCCCACGCCGAAAGAACCAGCAGGGAAAACTAGGCTTTCTTCAAAGCTCTTTGGGAACCGCTTGCGTAGCCCCACAGACGTGGGGGCTACGGGCTTTCCTGCTGCCTTCAGCCTCAAAAACACCGTTTCCCACTTGGCGCCGCACCAGGCACAAAAATGGCCATACGGGTGGAGATGGGTCCCCCACCCAAGGAGCCAGCAGGGAAAACTATGCCTTGTTCTAAAGCTCTTTGGGAACCGCTTGCGTAGACCCACAGACCTGGGGGCTGCGGGCTTTCCTGCTGCCTTCAGCCTCGACACCACCCTTTCCCACTTGGCGCCGCTCCAGGCAACAAAAATGGCCATACGGCTGGAGATGGGTCCCCCGCCCAAAGACCCAGAAGGGAAAACTATGCCTTGTTCTAAAGCTCTTAGGGAACCTCTTGCGGAGCCCCACAGACCTGGGGGCTGCGGGCTTTCCTGCTGCCTTCAGCCTCCACACCACCCTTTCCCACTTGGCGCCGCGCCAGGCACAAAAACAGCCATACGGCTGGGGATGGGTCCCCCGCCAAAGGAACCAGCAGGGAAAACTATGCCTTGTTCTAAAGCTCTTTGGGAATCACTTGCGTAGCCCCACAGACCTGGGGGCTGCGGGCTTTCCTGCTGCCTTTAGCCTTGACATGACCATTTCCCACTTGGTGCCGCACCAGGCACAAAAATGCCTATACGGCTGAAGATAGGTCCCCCGCCCAAGGAGCCAGCAGGGAAAACTAGGCCTTGTTCTAAAGCTCTTTGGGAACCGCTTGCGTAGCCTTAAAGACCTGGGGGTTACAGGTATTTCTGCTGCCTTCAGCCTCCACACCACCCTTTCCCACTTGGCGCCGCGCCAGGCACAAAAATGGCCATATGGCTGGAGATGGTTCCCCCGCCCAAGGAGCCAGCAGGGAAAACTAGGCCTTGTTCTAAAGCTCTTTGGGAACCGCTTGCGTAGCCCCACAGACCTGGGGGCTGCGGGCTTTCCTGCTGCCTTCATCTTGACATGACCATTTCCCACTTGGTGCCGCACCAGGCACAAAAATGCCTATACGGCTGAAGATAGGTCCCCCGCCCAAGGAGCCAGCAGGAAAAACTAGGCCTTGTTCTAAAGCTATTTGGGAAACTCTTGCGTAGACCCACAGACCTGGGGGCTGCGGGCTTTCCTACTGCCTTAAGCCTCAAAAACACCACTTCCCACTTGGCGCCGCACCAGGCACAAAAATGGCCATATGGCTGGAGATGGGTCGCCCGCACAAGGAGCCAGCAGGGAAAACTAGGCCTTGTTCTAAAGCTCTATGGGAACCGCTTGCGTAGCCCCAAAGATCTGGGGGCTGCAGGTTTTTCTGCTGCCTTCAGCCTTGACACCACCCTTTCCCACTTGGCGCCGGGCCAGGCACAAAAATGGCCATACAGCTGGAGATGGTTCCCCCGCCCAAAGACCCAGCAGGGAAAACTATGCCTTGTTCTAAAGCTCTTTGGGAACCGCTTGCGTAGATCCACACACCTGGGGGCTGCGGGCTTTCCTGCTGCCTTCAGCCTCCACACCACCCTTTCCCACTTGGTGCCACGCCAGGCACAAAAACAGCCATACGGCTGGAGATGGGTCCCCCGCCCAAAGAGCCAGCAGGGAAAACTATGCCTTGTTCTAAAGCCCTTTGGGAACCGCTTGCGTAGCCCCACAGACCTGGGGGCTGCGGGCTTTCCTGCTGCCTTCAGCCTCGACATCACCCTTTCCCACTTGGCGCCTCGCCAGGAGCAAAAATGGCCATACGGCTGGAGATGGGTCGCCCGCCCAAGGAGCCAACAGGGAAAACTAGGCCTTATTCTAAAGTTCTTTGGGAACCGCTTGCGTAGCCCCACAGACCTGGGGGCTGCGGGCTTTTCTGCTGCCTTCAGCCTCCACACCACACTTTCCCAATTGGCGCCGCGCCAGGCACAAAAACAGCCATACGGCTGGAGCTGCGTCCCACGCCGAAACAACCAGCAGGGAAAACTAGGCCTTCTTCAAAGCTCTTAGGGAACCGCTTGTGTAGCCCCACAGACCTGGGGGCTGCGGGCTTTCCTGCTGCCTTCAGCCTCGACACAACCCTTTCCCACTTGGTGACGCGCCAGGCACAAAAATGGCCATATGGCTGGAAATGGGTCACCCGCCCAAGGAGCCAGCAGGGAAAACAATGCCTTGTTCTAAAGCTATTTGGGAATCGCTTGCGTAGCCCCAAAGACCTGGGGGCTGCAGGCTTTCCTGCTGCCTTCAGCCTCAATACTACGCTTTCCCACTAGGTGTTGCTCCAGGCCCAAAAATGGCCATACGGCTGGAGATGGGTCCCCCGCCCAAGGAGCCAGCAGGGAAAACTATGCCTTGTTCTAAAGCTCTTAAGGAACTGCTTGCGTAGCCCCACAGACCTGGGGATGCGAGCTTTCCTGCTGCCTTCAGCCTTGACACCACCCTTTCCCACTTGGCGCCGCGCCAGGCACAAAAATGGCCATACGGCTGGAGATGGGTCCCCCGGCCATGGAGCCAGCAGGGAAAACTAGGCCTTGTTCTAAAGCTATTTGGGAACCGCTTGCGTAGCACCACAGACGTGGGGGCTGCAGGCTTTTCTGCTGCCTTCAGACTCAAAACCGCCCTTTCCACTTGGCGCCGCGCCAGGCACAAAAATGGCCTTACAGCTGGAGATGGGTCCCCCGCACAACGAGCTAGCAGGGTAAAATAGCCCTTGTTCTAAAGCTCTTTGGGAACCGCTTGCGTAGGCCCACAGACCTGGGGGCTGCGGGCTTTCCTGCTGCCTTCAGCCTCCACACCACCCTTTCCCACTTGGTGCCACGCCAGGCACAAAAACAGCCATACGGCTGGGGATGGGTCCCCCGCCCAAGGAGCCAGCAGGGAAAACTATGTCTTGTTCTAAAGCTCTTTGGGAATCACTTGCGTAGCCCCACAGACCTGGGGGCTGCGGGCTTTTTTGCTGCCTTCAGCCACCACACCACACTTTCCCAATTGGCGCCGCGCCAGGCACAAAAACAGCCATACGGCTGGAGATGCGTCCCTTGCCGAAAGAACCAGCAGGGAAAACTAGGCCTTCTTCAAAGCTCTTAGGGAACCGCTTGCGTAGCCCCACAGACCTGGGGCTGCGAGCTTTCCTGCTGCCTTCAGCCTCGACACCACCCTTTCCCACTTGGTGCCACGCCAGACACAAAAACAGCCATACGGCTGGAGATGGGTCCCCCGCCCAAAGAGCCAGCAGGGAAAACTATGCCTTGTTCTAAAGCTCTTTGGGAACCGCTTGAGTAGCCCCAAAGACCTGGGGGCTGCGGGCTTTCCTGCTGCCTTCAGCCTCAATAGTACGATTTCCCACTAGGTGTTGCTCCAGGCCCAAAAATGGCCATACGGCTGGAGATGGGTTCCCCGCCCAAGGAGCCAGCAGGGAAAACTAGGCCTTGTTCTAAAGCTCTTAGGGAACCTCTTGCGTAGCCCCACAGACCTGGGGGCTGCAGGCTTTCCTGCTGCCTTCAGCCTCGACACCACCCTTTCCCACTTGGCGCCGCACCAGGCAAAAAAATGGCCATACGGCTGGAGATGTGTCCCCCGCCCAAAGACCCAGAAGGGAAAACTATGTCTTGTTCTAAAGCTCTTTGGGAACCGCTTGCGTAGCCCCACAGACCTGGGGGCTGCGGGCTTTTCTGCTGCCTTCAGCCTCCACACCACACTTTCCCAATTGGCGCCGCGCCAGGCACATAAACAGCCATACGGCTGGAGATGCGTCCCACGCCAAAACAACCAGCAGGGAAAACTAGGCCTTCTTCAAAGATTTTTGGGAAACGATTGCGTAGCCCTACAGACCTGGGTGCTGCAGGTATTTCTGCTGCCTTCAGCCTCGACACCACCCTTTCCACTTGCCGCCGCGCTAGGCACAAAAATGGCCATACGGCTGGAGATGGTTCCCCAGCCCAAAGACCCAGAAGGGAAAACTATGCCTTATTCTAAAGCTCTTTGGGAACCGCTTGCTTAGCACCCACAGACGTGGGGGCTGCAGGCTTTCCTGCTGCCTTCAACCTCAATATTACGCTTTCCCACTAGGTGTCGCTCCAGGCACAAAAACAGCCATACGGCTGGAGATGGGTCCCCCGCCCAAGGAGCCAGCAGGGAAAACTAGGCCTTGTTCTAAAGCTATTTGGGAACCGCTTGCGTAGCCCCACAGACCTGGGGGCTGCGGGCCTTCCTGCTGCCTTCAGCCTCGACACCACCCTTTCCCACTTGGCGCCGCGCCAGGCACAAAAATGGCCATATGGCTGGAGATGGGACGCCCGCACAAAGAGCCAGCAGGGAAAACTAGGCCTTGTTCTAAAGCTCTTTGGGAACCGCTTGCGTAGCCCCAAAGAACTGGGGGCTGCAGGTTTTTCTGCTGCCTTCAGCCTCGACACCACCCTTTCCCACTTGGCGCCGCGCCAGGCACAAAAATGGCCATACAGCTGGAGATGGTTCCCCCTCCCAAAGACCCAGCAGGCAAAAATAGGCCTTGTTCTAAAGCTCTTTGGGAACCGCTTGCGTAGCCCCACAGACCTGGGGGCTGCGGGCTTTCCTGCTGCCTTCAGCCTCGACACCACCCTTTCCCACTTGGTGCCACGCCAGACACAAAAACAGCCATACGGCTGGAGATGGGTCCCCCGCCCAAGGAGCCAGCAGGGAAAACTATGCCTTGTTCTAAAGCTCTTTGGGAACCGCTTGCGTAGCCCCACAGACCTGGGGGCTGCGGGCTTTCCTGCTGCCTTCAGCCTCGACACCACCCTTTCCCACTTGGCGTCGCACCAGGCACAAAAATGGCCATATGGCTGGAGATGGGTCGCCCGCACAAGGAGCCAGCAGGGAAAACAATGCCTTCTTCTAAAGCTCTTTGGGAACCGCTTGCGTAGCCCCACAGACCTGGGGGCTGAGGGCTTTCCTGCTGCCTTCAGCCTCGACACCACCCTTTCCCACTTGGCGTCGCGCCAGGCACAAAAATGGCTATACGGCTGGAGATGGGTCCCCCGCCCGAGGAGCCAGCACGGAAAACTATGTCTTGTTCTAAAGCTCTTTGGGAACCGCTTGCGTAGCCCCACAGACCTGGGGGCTGCGGGCTTTCCTGCTGCCTTCAGCCTCGACAACACCCTTTCCCACTTGGCGTCGCGCCAGGCACAAAAATGGCCATATGGCTGGAGATGGGTCGCCCGCACAAGGAGCCAGCAGGGAACACAATGCCTTCTTCTAAAGCTCTTTGGGAACCGCTTCCGTAGCCCCACAGAGCTGGGGGCTGCGGGCTTTCCTGCTGCCTTCAGCCTCCACACCACTCTTTCCCACTTGGCGTCGCGCCAGGCACAAAAATGCCTATACGGCTGGAGATGGGTCCCCCGCCCAAGGAGCCAACAGGGAAAACTAGGCCTTATTCTAAAGTTCTTTGGGAACCGCTTGCGTAGCCCCACAGACCTGGGGGCTGCGGGCTTTTCTGCTGCCTTCAGCCTCCACACCACACTTTCCCAATTGGCGCCGCGCCAGGCACAAAAACAGCCATACGGCTGGAGCTGCGTCCCACGCCGAAACAACCAGCAGGGAAAACTAGGCCTTCTTCAAAGATTTTTGGGAAACGATTGCGTAGCCCTACAGACCTGGGTGCTGCAGGTATTTCTGCTGCCTTCAGCCTCGACACCACCCTTTCCCACTTGGCGCCGCGCCAGGCACAAAAACAGCCATACGGCTGGGGATGGGTCCCCCGCCAAAGGAGCCAGCAGGGAAAACTATGCCTTGTTCTAAAGCTCTTTGGGAATCACTTGCGTAGCCCCACAGACCTGGGGGCTGCGGGCTTTCCTGCTGCCTTTAGCCTTGACATGACCATTTCCCACTTGGTGCCGCACCAGGCACAAAAATGCCTATACGGCTGAAGATAGGTCCCCCGCCCAAGGAGCCAGCAGGGAAAACTAGGCCTTGTTCTAAAGCTCTTTGGGAACCGCTTGCGTAGCCTTAAAGACCTGGGGGCTACAGGTATTTCTGCTGCCTTCAGCCTCCACACCACCCTTTCCCACTTGGCGCCGCGCCAGGCACAAAAATGGCCATATGGCTGGAGATGGTTCCCCCGCCCAAGGAGCCAGCAGGGAAAACTAGGCCTTGTTCTAAAGCTCTTTGGGAACCGCTTGCGTAGCCCCACAGACCTGGGGGCTGCGGGCTTTCCTGCTGCCTTCATCTTGACATGACCATTTCCCACTTGGTGCCGCACCAGGCACAAAAATGCCTATACGGCTGAAGATAGGTCCCCCGCCCAAGGAGCCAGCAGGAAAAACTAGGCCTTGTTCTAAAGCTATTTGGGAAACTCTTGCGTAGACCCACAGACCTGGGGGCTGCGGGCTTTCCTACTGCCTTAAGCCTCAAAAACACCACTTCCCACTTGGCGCCGCACCAGGCACAAAAATGGCCATATGGCTGGAGATGGGTCGCCCGCACAAGGAGCCAGCAGGGAAAACTATGCCTTGTTCTAAAGCTCTTTGGGAACCGCTTGCGTAGATCCACACACCTGGGGGCTGCGGGCTTTCCTGCTGCCTTCAGCCTCCACACCACCCTTTCCCACTTGGTGCCACGCCAGGCACAAAAACAGCCATACGGCTGGAGATGGGTCCCCCGCCCAAAGAGCCAGCAGGGAAAACTATGCCTTGTTCTAAAGCCCTTTGGGAACCGCTTGCGTAGCCCCACAGACCTGGGGGCTGCGGGCTTTCCTGCTGCCTTCAGCCTCGACATCACCCTTTCCCACTTGGCGCCTCGCCAGGAGCAAAAATGGCCATACGGCTGGAGATGGGTCGCCCGCCCAAGGAGCCAGCAGGGAAAACTAAGCCTTGTTCTAAAGCTGTTTGGGAACCTCTTGCGTAGCCCCACAGACCTGGGGGCTGCGGGCCTTCCTGCTGCCTTCAGCCTCGACACCATCCTTTCCCACTTGGCGCCGCGCCAGGCACAAAAATGGCCATACGTATGGAGAATGGTCCCACGCCCAAAGAGCCAGCAGGGAAAACTATGCCTTGTTCTAAAGCTCTTTGGGATCCGCTTGCGTAGCACCCACAGACCTGAGGGCTGCAGGCTTTCCTGCTGCCTTCAACCTCAATATTATGCTTTCCCACTAGGTGTCGCTCCAGGCACAAAAATGGCCTTAAGGCTAGATATGGGTCCCCCGCCCAAGGAGCCAGCAGGGAAAAATATGCCTTGCTCTAAAGCTATTTGGGAACCTCTTGCGTAGCCCCACAGACCTGGGTTGCTGTGGGCCTTCCTGCTGCCTTCAGCCTCGACACCACCCTTTCCGTCTTGGCGCCGCACCAGGCACAAAAATGGCCATATGGCTGGAGATGGGTCGCCCGCACAAGGAGCCAGCAGGTAAAACTAGGCCTTGATCTAAAACTCTTTGGGAACCGCTTGCGTAGCCCCAAAGACCTGGGGGCTGCAGGTTTTTCTGCTGCCTTCAGCCTCGACACCACCCTTTCCCACTTGGCGCCGCACCAGGCACAAAAATGGCCATACGGCTGGAGATGTGTCCCCCGCCCAAAGACCCAGAAGGGAAAACTAGGCCTTGTTCTAAAGCTCTTTGGGAACCGCTTGCGTAGCACCCACAGACCTGGGGGCTGCAGGCTTTCCTGCTGCCTTCAGCCTCAATACTACGCTTTCCCACTAGGTGTTGCTCCAGGCACAAAAATGGCCATACGGCTGGAGATGGGTCCCCCGCCCAAGGAGCCAGCAGGGAAAACAATGCCTTGTTCTAAAGCTCTTAAGGAACCGCTTGCGTAGCCCCACAGACCTGGGGATGCGAGCTTTCCTGCTGCCTTCAGCCTTGACACCACCCTTTCCCACTTGGCGCCGCGCCAGGCACAAAAATGGCCATACGGCTGGAGATGGGTCCCCCAGCCATGGAGCCAGCAGGGAAAACTAGGCCTTGTGTCTAAAGCTATTTGGGAACCGCTTGCGTAGCCCCACAGACCTGGGGGCTGCAGGCTTTTCTGCTGCCTTCAGACTCAAAACCGCCCTTTCCACTTGGCGCCGGGCCAGGCACAAAAATGGCCTTACAGCTGGAGATGGGTCCCCCGCACAACGAGCTAGCAGGGTCAAATAGGCCTTGTTCTAAAGCTCTTTGGGAACCGCTTGCATAGCCCCACAGACCTGGGGGCTGCGGGCCTTCCTGCTGCCTTCAGCCTCCACACCACCCTTTCCCAATTGGTGCCACGCCAGGCACAAAAACAGCCATACGGCTGGGGATGGGTCCCCCGCCCAAGGAGCCAGCAGGGAAAACTATGTCTTGTTCTAAAGCTCTTTGGGAACCGCTTGCGTAGCCCCACAGACCTGGGGGCTGCGGGCTTTCCTGCTGCCTTCAGCCTCGACAACACCCTTTCCCACTTGGCGTCGCGCCAGGCACAAAAATGGCTATACGGCTGGAGATGGGTCCCCCGCCCAAGGAGCCAAAGGGAAAAATAGGCCTTGTTCTAAAGCTCTTTGGGAACCGCTTGCGTAGCCCCACAGACCTGGGGGCTACAGGTATTTCTGCTGCCTTCAGCCTCCACACCACCCTTTCCCACTTGGTGCCACGCCAGGCACAAAAACAGCCATACGGCTGGAGATGGGTCCCCCGCACAACGAGCTAGCAGGGTAAAATAGCCCTTCTTCTAAAGCTCTTTGGGAACCGCTTGCGTAGCCCCACAGACCTGGGGGCTGCGGGCTTTCCTTCTGCCTTCAGCCTTCACATGACCATTTCCCACTTGGTGCCGCGCTAGCTACAAAAATGGCTATACGGCTGAAGATAGGTCCCCCGCCCAAGGAGCCAGCAGGAAAAACTAGGCCTTGTTCTAAAGCTCTTTGGGAACCGCTTGCGTAGCCCCACAGACCTGGGGGCTGCGGTCCTTTCTGCTGCCTTCAGCCTCGAAACCACCCTTTCCCACTAGGTGTCGCTCCAGGCACAAAAATGGCCATACGGCTAGTTATGGGTCCCCCGCCCAAGGAGACAGCAGGGAAAACTATGCCTTCTTCTAAAGCTCTTTGGGAACCGCTTGCGTAGCCCCACAGACCTGGGGGCTGCGGGCTTTTCTGCTGCCTTCAGCCTCCACACCACACTTTCCCAATTGGCGCCGCGCCAGGCACAAAAACAGCCATACGGCTGGAGATGCGTCCCTCGCCGAAAGAACCAGCAGGGAAAACTAGGCCTTCTTCAAAGATCTTTGGGAAACGATTGCGTAGCCCTACAGACCTGGGTGCTGCAGGTATTTCTGCTGCCTTCAGCCTCGACACCACCCTTTCCCACTTGGCGCCGCACCAGGCACAAAAATGGCCATACGGCTGGAGATGGATCCCCCTCCCAAAGACCCAGCAGGGAAAACTATGCCTTGTTCTGAAGCTCTTTGGGAACCGCTTGCGTAGCACCCACAGACCTGGGGGCTGCAGGCTTTCCTGCTGCCTTCAACCTCAATATTACGCTTTCCCACTAGGTGTCGCTCCAGGCACAAAAATGGCCATAAGGCTAGATATGGGTCCCCCGCCCAAGGAGCCAGCAGGGAAAACTATGCCTTGTTCTAAAGCTCTTAGGGAACCTCTTGCGTAGCCCCACAGACCTGGGGGCTGCGGGCCTTCCTGCTGCCTTCAGCCTCGACACCACCCTTTCCCTCTTGGCGCCGCACCAGGCACAAAAATGGCCATACGGCTGGAGATGGATCCCCAGCCCAAAGAGCCAGCAGGGAAAACTATGCCTTGTTCTAAAGCTCTTTGGGAACCGCTTGCGTAGCACCCACAGACCTGGGGGCTGCAGGCTTTCCTGCTGCCTTCAACCTCAATATTACACTTTCCCACTAGGTGTCGCTCCAGGCACAAAAATGGCCATAAGGCTAGATATGGGTCCCCCGCCCAAGGAGCCAGCAGGGAAAACTAAGCCTTGTTCTAAAGCTCTTAGGGAACCTCTTGCGTAGCCCCACAGACCTGGGGGCTGCGGGCCTTCCTGCTGCCTTCAGCCTCGACACCACCCTTTCCCACTTGGCGCCGCGCCAGGCACAAAAATGGCCATACGTCTGGACAATGGTCCCCTGCCCATGGAGCCAGCAGGGAAAACTAGGCCTTGTTCTAAAGCTCTTTGGGAACCGCTTGCGTAGCCCCACAGACCTGGGGGCTGCAGGCTTTCCTGCTGCCTTCTGCCTTGACATGACCCTTTGCCACTTGGCGCCGCGCTAGCTACAAAAATGGCCATACGGCTGGAGATGGGTCCCAAGCCCAAAGAGCCAGCAGGGAAAACTATGCCTTGTTCTAATGCTCTTTGGGATCCGCTTGCGTAGCACCCACAGACCTGAGGGCTGCAGGCTTTCCTACTGCTTTCAACCTCAATATTATGCTTTCCCACTAGGTGTCGCTCCAGGCACAAAACTGGCCATATGGCTGGAGATGGGTCCCCCACACAAGGAGCCAGCAGGGAAAACTAGGCCTTGATCTAAAACTCTTTGGGAACCGCTTGCGTAGCCCCAAAGACCTGGGGGCTGCAGGTTTTTCTGCTGCCTTCAGCCTCCACACCACCCTTTCCCACTTGGCGCCGCGCCAGGCACAAAAATGGCCATACGGCTGGAGATGGGTCCCCCGCCCAAAGACCCAGAGGGGAAAACTAGACCTTGTTCTAAAGCTCTTTGGGAACCGCTTGCGTAGCACCCACAGACCTGGGGGCTGCAGGCTTTCCTGCTGCCTTCAGCCTCAATACTACGCTTTCCCACTAGGTGTTGCTCCAGGCCCAAAAATGGCCATACGGCTGGAGATGGGTCCCCCGCCCAATGAGCCAGCAGGGAAAACTATGCCTTGTTCTAAAGCTCTTTGGGAACCGCTTGCGTAGCCCCAAAGACCTGGGGGCTACAGGTATTTCTGCTGCCTTCAGCCTCCACACCACCCTTTCCACTTGGCGCCGCACCAGGCACAAAAATGGCCATATGGCTGGAGATGGTTCCCCCACCCAAGGAGCCAGCAGGGAAAACTAGGCCTTGTTCTAAAGCTCTTTGGGAACCGCTTGCGTAACCCCACAGACCTGGGTGCTGCGGGCTGTCCTGCTGCCTTCAGCCTCCACACCACCCTTTCCCAATTGGTGCCACGCCAGGCACAAAAACAGCCATACGGCTGGGGATGGGTCCCCCGCCCAAGGAGCCAGCAGGGAAAACTATGTCTTGTTCTAAAGCTCTTTGGGAACCGCTTGCGTAGCCCCACAGACCTGGGGGCTGCGGGCTTTCCTGCTGCCTTCAGCCTCCACACAACTCTTGCCCACTTGGCGTCGCGCCAGGCACAAAAATGGCTATACGGCTGGAGATGGGTCCCCCGCCCAAGGAGCCAAAGGGAAAAATAGGCCTTGTTCTAAAGCTCTTTGGGAACCGCTTGCGTAGCCCCACAGACCTGGGGGCTGCGGGCTTTCCTTCTGCCTTCAGCCTTCACATGACCATTTCCCACTTGGTGCCGCGCTAGCTACAAAAATGGCTATACGGCTGAAGATAGGTCCCCCGCCCAAGGAGCCAGCAGGAAAAACTAGGCCTTGTTCTAAAGCTCTTTGGGAACCGCTTGCGTAGCCCCACAGACCTGGGGGCTGTGGTCCTTTCTGCTGCCTTCAGCCTCGAAACCACCAGTTCCCACTAGGTGTCGCTCCAGGCACAAAAATGGCCATACGGCTAGATATGGGTCCCCAGCCCAAGGAGACAGCAGGGAAAACTTTGCCTTCTTCTAAAGCTCTTTGGGAACCGCTTGCGTAGCCCCACAGACCAGGGGGCTGCGGGCTTTTCTGCTGCCTTCAGCCTCCACACCACACTTTCCCAATTGGCGCCGCGCCAGGCACAAAAACAGCCATACGGCTGGAGATGCGTCCCTCGCCGAAAGAACCAGCAGGGAAAACTAGGCCTTCTTCAAAGATCTTTGGGAAACGATTGCGTAGCCCTACAGACCTGGGTGCTGCAGGTATTTCTGCTGCCTTCAGCCTCGACACCACCCTTTCCCACTTGGCGCCGCACCAGGCACAAAAATGGCCATACGGCTGGAGATGGGTCCCCAGCCCAAAGACCCAGCAGGGAAAACTATGCCTTGTTCTAAAGCTCTTTGGGAACCGCTTGCGTAGCACCCACAGACCTGGGGGCTGCAGGCTTTCCTGCTGCCTTCAACCTCAATATTACGCTTTCTCACTAGGTGTCGCTCCAGGCACAAAAATGGCCATAAGGCTAGATATGGGTCCCCCGCCCAAGGAGCCAGCAGGGAAAACTAAGCCTTGTTCTAAAGCTCTTAGGGAACCTCTTGCGTAGCCCCACAGACCTGGGGGCTGCGGGCTTTCCTGCTGCCTTCAGCCTCCACACCACCCTTTCCCACTTGGCGCCGCTCCAGGCACAAAAATGGCCATACGTCTGGACAATGGTCCCCTGCCCATGGAGCCAGCAGGGAAAACTAGGCCTTGTTCTAAAGCTCTTTGGGAACCGCTTGCGTAGCCCCACAGACCTGGGGGCTGCAGGCTTTCCTGCTGCCTTCTGCCTTGACATGACCCTTTGCCACTTGGCGCCGCGCTAGCTACAAAAATGGCCATACGGCTGGAGATGGGTCCCAAGCCCAAAGAGCCAGTTGGGAAAACTATGCCTTGTTCTAATGCTCTTTGGGATCCGCTTGCGTAGCACCCACAGACCTGAGGGCTGCAGGCTTTCCTGCTGCTTTCAACCTCAATATTATGCTTTCCCACTAGGTGTCGCTCCAGGTACAAAAATGGCCATATGGCTGGAGATGGGTCGCCCGCACAAGGAGCCAGCAGGGAAAACTAGGCCTTGATCTAAAACTCTTTGGGAACCGCTTCCGTAGCCCCAAAGACCTGGGGGCTGCAGGTTTTTCTGCTGCCTTCAGCCTCGACACCACCCTTTCCAACTTGGCGCCGCGCCAGGCACAAAAATGGCCATACGGCTGGAGATGTGTCCCCCGCCCAAAGACCCAGAGGGGAAAACTAGACCTTGTTCTAAAGCTCTTTGGGAACCGCTTGCGTAGCACCCACAGACCTGGGGGCTGCAGGCTTTCCTGCTGCCTTCAGCCTCAATACTACGCTTTCCCACTAGGTGTTGCTCCAGGACCAAAAATGGCCATACGGCTGGAGATGGGCCCCCGCCCAAGGAGCCAGCAGGGAAAACTATGCCTTGTTCTAAAGCTCTTTGGGAACCGCTTGCGTAGCCCCACAGACCTGGGGGCTGCAGGCTTTCCTGCTGCCTTCTGCCTTGACATGACCCTTTGGCACTTGGCGCCGCGCTAGCTACAAAAATGGCCATACGGCTGGAGATGGGTCCCAAGCCCAAAGAGCCAGCAGGGAAAACTATGCCTTGTTCTAATGCTCTTTGGGATCCGCTTGCGTAGCACCCACAGACCTGAGGGCTGCAGGCTTTCCTGCTGCTTTCAACCTCAATATTATGCTTTCCCACTAGGTGTCGCTCCAGGCACAAAAATGGCCATATGGCTGGAGATGGGTCGCCCGCACAAGGAGCCAGCAGGGAAAACTAGGCCTTGATCTAAAACTCTTTGGGAACCGCTTGAGTAGCCCCAAAGACCTGGGGGCTGCAGGTTTTTCTGCTGCCTTCAGCCTCGACACCACCCTTTCCAACTTGGCGCCGCGCCAGGCACAAAAATGGCCATACGGCTGGAGATGTGTCCCCCGCCCAAAGACCCAGAGGGGAAAACTAGACCTTGTTCTAAAGCTCTTTGGGAACCGCTTGCGTAGCACCCACAGACCTGGGGGCTGCAGGCTTTCCTGCTGCCTTCAGCCTCAATACTACGCTTTCCCACTAGGTGTTGCTCCAGGCCCAAAAATGGCCATACGGCTGGAGATGGGTCCCCCGCCCAAGGAGCCAGCAGGGAAAACTAGGCCTTGTTCTAAAGCTTTTAAGGAACCGCTTGCGTAGCCCCACAGACCTGGGGATGCGAGCTTTCCTGCTGCCTTCAGCCTTGACACCACCCTTTCCCACTTGGCGCCGCGCCAGGCACAAAAATGGCCATACGGCTGGAGATGGGTCCCCCGCCCATGGAGCCAGCAGGGAAAACTAGGCCTTGTTCTAAAGCTATTTCGGAACCGCTTGCGTAGCCCCACAGACCTGGGGGCTGCAGGCTTTTCTGCTGCCTTCAGACTCAAAACCGCCCTTTCCACTTGGCGCCGCGCCAGGCACAAAAATGGCCTTACACCTGGAGATGGGTCCCCCGCACAACGAGCTAGCAGGGTAAAATAGGCCTTGTTCTAAAGCTCTTTGGGAACCGCTTGCGTAGCCCCACAGACCTGGGGGCTGCGGTTTTTCCTGCTGCCTTCAGCCTCCACACCACCCTTTCCCACTTGGTGCCACACCAGGCACAAAAACAGCCATACGGCTGGGGATGGGTCCCCCGCCCAAGGAGCCAGCAGGGAAAACTATGTCTTGTTCTAAAGCTCTTTGGGAACCGCTTGCGTAGCCCCACAGACCTGGGGGCTGCGGGCTTTCCTGCTGCCTTCAGCCTCGACAACACCCTTTCCCACTTGGCGTCGCGCCAGGCAGAAAAATGGCCATATGGCTGGAGATGGGTTGCCCACACAAGGAGCCAGCAGGGAAAACAATGCCTTCTTCTAAAGCTCTTTGGGAACCGCTTGCGTAGCCCAACAGACCTGGGGGCTGCGGGCTTTCCTGCTGCCTTCAGCCTCCACACCACTCTTTCCCACTTGGCGTCGCGCCAGGCACAAAAATGGCTATACGGCTGGAGATGGGTCCCCCGCCCAAGGAGCCAACAGGGAAAACTAGGCCTTGTTCTAAAGCTCTTTGGGAACTGCTTGCGTAGCCCCAAAGACCTGGGGGCTGCGGGCTTTCCTGCTGCCTTTAGCCTCCACACCACCCTTTCCACTTGGCGTCGCGCCAGGCACAAAAACAGCCATACGGCTGGAGATGGGTCCCCCGCCCAAAGAGCCAGCAGGGAAAACTATGCCTTGTTCTAAAGCTCTTTGGGAACCGCTTGCGTAGCCCCAAAGACCTGGGGGCTGCGGGCTTTCCTGCTGCCTTCAGCCTCGACATCACCCTTTCCCACTTGGCGCCGTACCAGGCACAAAAATGGCAATACGGCTGGAGATGGGTCCCCCGCCCAAGGAGCCAGCAGGGAAAACTAGGCCTTGTTCTAAAGCTCTTTGGGAACCGCTTGCGTAGCCCCACAGACCTGGGGGCTGCGGGCTTTCCTGCTGCCTTCAGCCTCGACACCACCCTTTCCCACTTGGCGCCGCACCAGGCACAAAAATGGCCATACGGCTGGAGATGTGTCCCCCGCCCAAAGACCCAGAAGGGAAAACTAGGCCTTGTTCTAAAGCTCTTTGGGAACTGCTTGCGTAGCACCCACAGACCTGGGGGCTGCAGGCTTTCCTGCTGCCTTCAGCCTCAATACTACGCTTTCCCACTAGGTGTTGCTCCAGGCCCAAAAATGGCCATACGGCTGGAGATGGGTCCCCCGCACAAGGAGCCAGCAGGGAAAACTATGCCGTGTTCTAAAGCTCTATGGGAACCGCTTGCGTAGCCCCACAGACCTGGGGGCTGCGGGCTTTCCTGCTGCCTTCAGCCTCGACATCACCCTTTCCCACTTGGCGCCGCGCCAGGCACAAAAATGGCCATACGGCTGGAGATGGGTCCCCCGCCCATGGAGCCAGCAGGGAAAACTAGGCCTTGTGTCTAAAGCTCTTTGGGAACCGCTTGCGTAGCCCCAGAGACCTGGGTGCTGCAGGTATTTCTGCTGCCTTCAGCCTCCACACCACCCTTTCCACTTGGCGCCGCACCAGGCACAAAAATGGCCATATGGCTGGAGATGGTTCCCCCACCCAAGGAGCCAGCAGGGAAAACTAGGCCTTGTTCTACAGCTCTTTGGGAACCGCTTGCGTAACCCCACAGACCTGGGGGCTGCGGGCTGTCCTGCTGCCTTCAGCCTCCACACCACCCTTTCCCACTTGGTGCCACGCCAGGCACAAAAACAGCCATACGGCTGGAGATGGGTCCCCCGCCCAAGGAGCCAACAGGGAAAACTACGCCTTGTTCTAAAGCTCTTTGGGAACCGCTTGCGTAGCCCCACAGACCTGGGGGCTGCGGGCTTTCCTTCTGCCTTCAGCCTTGACATGACCATTTCCCACTTGGTTCCGCGCCAGGCACAAAAATGGCTATACGGCTGAAGATAGGTCCCCCGCCTAAAGACCCAGAAGGGAAAACTAGGCCTTCTTCAAAGATCTTTGGGAAGCGATTGCGTAGCCCTACAGACCTGGGTGCTGCAGGTATTTCTGCTGCCTTCAGCCTCGACACCACCCTTTCCCACTTGGCGCCGCGCTAGGCACAAAAATGGCCATACGGCTGGAGATGGATCCCCAGCCCAATGACCCAGCAGGGAAAACTATGCCTTGTTCTGAAGCTCTTTGGGAACCGCTTGCGTAGCACCCACAGACCTGGGGGCTGCAGGCTTTCCTGCTACCTTCAACCTCAATATTACGCTTTCCCACTAGGTGTCGCTCCAGGCACAAAAATGGCCATAAGGCTAGATATGGGTCCCCCGCCCAAGGAGCCAGCAGGGAAAACTATGCCTTGTTCTAAAGCTCTTTGGGAACCTCTTGCGTAGCCCCACAGAACTGGGGGCTGCGGGCTTTCCTGCTGCCTTCAGCCTCGACACCACCCTTTCCCTCTTGGCGCCGCACCAGGCACAAAAATGGCCATACGGCTGGAGATGGGTCCCCAGACAAAGACCCAGCAGGGAAAACTATGCCTTGTTCTAAAGCTCTTTGGGAACCGCTTGCGTAGCACCCACAGACCTGGGGGCTGCAGGCTTTCCTGCTGCCTTCAACCTCAATATTACGCTTTCCCACTAGGTGTCGCTCCAGGCACAAAAATGGCCATAAGGCTAGATATGGGTCCCCCGCCCAAGGAGCCAGCAGGGAAAACTAAGCCTTGTTCTAAAGCTCTATGGGAACCTCTTGCGTAGCCCCACAGACCTGGGGGCTGCGGGCCTTCCTGCTGCCTTCAGCCTCGACACCACCCTTTCCCACTTGGCGCCGCGCCAGGCACAAAAATGGCCATACGTCTGGACAATGGTCCCCCGCCCATGGAGCCAGCAGGGAAAACTAGGCCTTGTTCTAAAGCTCTTTGGGAACCGCTTGCGTAGCCCCACAGACCTGGGGGCTGCAGGCTTTCCTGCTGCCTTCTGCCTTGACATGACCCTTTGCCACTTGGCGCCGCGCTAGCTACAAAAATGGCCATACGGCTGGAGATGGGTCCCAAGCCCAAAGAGCCAGCAGGGAAAACTATGCCTTGTTCTAATGCTCTTTGGGGTCCGCTTCCGTAGCACCCACAGACCTGAGGGCTGCAGGCTTTCCTGCTGCTTTCAACCTCAATATTATGCTTTCCAACTAGGTGTCGCTCCAAGCACAAAAATGGCCATATGGCTGGAGATGGGTCGCCCGCACAAGGAGCCAGCAGGGAAAACTAGGCCTTGATCTAAAACTCTTTGGGAACCGCTTGCGTAGCCCCAAAGACCTGGGGGCTGCAGGTTTTTCTGCTGCCTTCAGCCTCGACACCACCCTTTCCAACTTGGCGCCGCGCCAGGCACAAAAATGGCCATACGGCTGGAGATGTGTCCCCCGCCCAAAGACCCAGAGGGGAAAACTAGACCTTGTTCTAAAGCTCTTTGGGAACCGCTTGCGTAGCACCCACAGACCTGGGGGCTGCAGGCTTTCCTGCTGCCTTCAGCCTCAATACTACGCTTTCCCACTAGGTGTTGCTCCAGGCCCAAAAATGGCCATACGGCTGGAGATGGGTCCCCCGCCCAAGGAGCCAGCAGGGAAAACTAGGCCTTGTTCTAAAGCTTTTAAGGAACCGCTTGCGTAGCCCCACAGACCTGGGGATGCGAGCTTTCCTGCTGCCTTCAGCCTTGACACCACCCTTTCCCACTTGGCGCCGCGCCAGGCACAAAAATGGCCATACGTCTGGAGATGGGTCCCCCGCCCAAAGACCCAGCAGGGAAAACTAGGCCTTGTTCTAAAGCTCTTTGGGAACCGCTTGCGTAGCCCCACAGACCTGGGGGCTGCAGGCTTTTCTGCTGCCTTCAGACTCAAAACCGCCCTTTCCACTTGGCGCCGCGCCAGGCACAAAAATGGCCTTACAGCTGGAGATGGGTCCCCCGCACAACGAGCTAGCAGGGTAAAATAGGCCTTGTTCTAAAGCTCTTTGGGAACCGCTTGCATAGCCCCACAGACCTGGGGGCTGCTGGCTTTCCTGCTGCCTTCAGCCTCCACACCACCCTTTCCCACTTGGTGCCACGCCAGGCACAAAAACAGCCATACGGCTGGGGATGGGTCCCCCGCCCAAGGAGCCAGCAGGGAAAACTATGTCTTGTTCTAAAGCTCTTTGGGAACCGCTTGCGTAGCCCCACAGACCTGGGGGCTGCGGGTTTTCCTGCTGCCTTCAGCCTCGACAACACCCTTTCCCACTTGGCGTCGCGCCAGGCACAAAAATGGCCATATGGCTGGAGATGGGTCGCCCACACAAGGAGCCAGCAGGGAAAACAATGCCTTCTTCTAAAGCTCTTTGGGAACCGCTTGCGTAGCCCAACAGACCTGGGGGCTGCGGGCTTTCCTGCTGCCTTCAGCCTCCACACCACTCTTTCCCACTTGGCGTCGCGCCAGGCACAAAAATGGCTATACGGCTGGAGATGGGTCCCCCGCCCAAGGAGCCAACAGGGAAAACTAGGCCTTGTTCTAAAGCTCTTTGGGAACCGCTTGCGTAGCCCCAAAGACCTGGGGGCTGCGGGCTTTCCTGCTGCCTTCAGCCTCGACACCACCCTTTCCCACTTGGCGCCGCACCAGGCACAAAAATGGCAATAAGGCTGGAGATGGGTCCCCCGCCCAAGGAGCCAGCAGGGAAAACTAGGCCTTGTTCTAAAGCTCTTTGGGAACCGCTTGCGTAGCACCCACAGACCTGGGGGCTGCAGGCTTTCCTGCTGCCTTCAGCCTCAATACTACGCTTCCCCACTAGGTGTTGCTCCAAGCCCAAAAATGGCCATACGGCTGGAGATGGGTCCCCCGCACAAGGAGCCAGCAGGGAAAACTATGCCGTGTTCTAAAGCTCTTTGGGAACCGCTTGCGTAGCCCCACAGACCTGGGGGCTGCGGGCTTTCCTGCTGCCTTCAGCCTCGACATCACCCTTTCCCACTTGGCGCCGCGCCAGGGGCAAAAATGGCAATACGGCTGGAGATGGGTCCCCCGCCCAAGGAGCCAGCAGGGAAAACTACGCCTTGTTCTAAAGCTCTTTGGGAACCGCTTGCGTAGCCCCACAGACCTGGGGGCTGCGGGCTTTCCTGCTGCCTTCAGCCTCGACACCACCCTTTCCCACTTGGCGCCGCACCAGGCACAAAAATGGCCATACGGCTGGAGATGGGTCCCCCGCCCAAAGACCCAGAAGGGAAAACTAGGCCTTGTTCTAAAGCTCTTTGGGAACCGCTTGCGTAGCACCCACAGACCTGGGGGCTGCAGGCTTTCCTGCTGCCTTCAGCCTCAATACTACGCTTTCCCACTAGGTGTTGCTCCAGGCCCAAAAATGGCCATACGGCTGCAGATGGGTCCCCCGCCGAAGGAGCCAGCAGGGAAAACTACGCCTTGTTCTAAAGCTCTTAGGGAACCGCTTGCGTAGCCCCAAAGATCTGGGGGCTGCAGGCTTTCCTGCTGCCTTCAGCCTTGACATGACCATTTCCCACTTGGTGCCGCGCCAGGCACAAAAATGGCTATACGGCTGGAGATGGGTCCCCCGCCCAAGGAGCCAGCAGGAAAAACTAGGCCTTGTTCTAAAGCTCTTTGGGAACCGCTTGCGTAGCCCCAAAGACCTGGGGGCTACAGGTATTTCTGCTGCCTTCAGCCTCCACACCACCCTTTCCCACTTGGTGCCACGCCAGGCACAAAAACAGCCATACGGCTGGAGATGGGTCCCCCGCCCAAAGACCCAGCAGGGAAAACTACGCCTTGTGCTAAAGCTCTTTGGGAACCGCTTGCGTAGCCCCACAGACCTGGGGGCTGCGGGCTTTCCTTCTGCCTTCAGCCTTCACATGACCATTTCCCACTTGGTGCCGCGCTAGCTACAAAAATGGCTATACGGCTGAAGATAGGTCCCCCGCCCAAGGAGCCAGCAGGAAAAACTAGGCCTTGTTCTAAAGCTCTTTGGGAACCGCTTGCGTAGCCCCACAGACCTGGGGGCTGTGGTCCTTTCTGCTGCCTTCAGCCTCGAAACCACCCTTTCCCACTAGGTGTCGCTCCAGGCACAAAAATGGCCATACGGCTAGATATGGGTCCCCCGCCCAAGGAGACAGCAGGGAAAACTTTGCCTTCTTCTAAAGCTCTTTGGGAACCGCTTGCGTAGCCCCACAGACCTGGGGGCTGCGGGCTTTTCTGCTGCCTTCAGCCTCCACACCACACTTTCCCAATTGGCGCCGCGCCAGGCACAAAAACAGCCATACGGCTGGAGATGCGTCCCTCGCCGAAAGAACCAGCAGGGAAAACTAGGCCTTCTTCAAAGATCTTTGGGAAACGATTGCGTAGCCCTACAGACCTGGGTGCTGCAGGTATTTCTGCTGCCTTCAGCCTCGACACCACCCTTTCCCACTTGGCGCCGCACCAGGCACAAAAATGGCCATACGGCTGGAGATGGGTCCCCAGCCCAAAGAGCCAGCAGGGAAAACTATGCCTTGTTCTAAAGCTCTTTGGGAACCGCTTGCGTAGCACCCACAGACCTGGGGGCTGCAGGCTTTCCTGCTGCCTTCAACCTCAATATTACGCTTTCCCACTAGGTGTCGCTCCAGGCACAAAAATGGCCATAAGGCTAGATATGGGTCCCCCGCCCAAGGAGCCAGCAGGGAAAACTAGGCCTTGTTCTAAAGCTCTTTGGGAACCGCTTGCGTAGCCCCACAGACCTGGGGGCTGCAGGCTTTCCTGCTGCCTTCTGCCTTGACATGACCCTTTGGCACTTGGCGCCGCGCTAGCTACAAAAATGCCCATACCGCTGGAGATGGGTCCCACGCCCAAAGAGCCAGCAGGGAAAACTATGGCTTGTTCTAATGCTCTTTGGGATCCGCTTGCGTAGCACCCACAGACCTGAGGGCTGCAGGCTTTCCTGCTACCTTCAACCTCAATATTATGCTTTCCCACTAGGTGTCGCTCCAGGCACAAAAATGGCCATAAGGCTACATATGGGTCCCCTGCCCAAGGAGCCAGCAGGGAAAACTATGCCTTGTTCTAAAGCTATTTGGGAACCTCTTGCGTAGCCCCACAGACCTGGGGGCTGCGGGCCTTCCTGCTGCCTTCAGCCTCGACACCACCCTTTCCCTCTTGGCTCCGCACCAGGCACAAAAATGGCCATATGGTAGGAGATGGGTCGCCCGCACAAGGAGCCAGCAGGGAAAACTAGGCCTTGATCTAAAACTCTTTGGGAACCGCTTGCGTAGCCCCAAAGACCTGGGGGCTGCAGGTTTTTCTGCTGCCTTCAGCCTCGACACCACCCTTTCCCACTTGGCGCCGCGCCAGGCACAAAAAATGGCCATACATCTGGAGATGGTTCCCCCTCCCAAAGACCCAGCAGGCAAAAATAGGCCTTCTTCTAAAGCTCTTTGGGAACCGCTTGCGTAGCCCCACAGACCTGGGGGCTGCGGGCTTTCCTGCTGCCTTCAGCCTCGACACCACCCTTTCCCACTTGGTGCCATGCCAGGCACAAAACCAGCCATACGGCTGGAGATGGGTCCCCAGCCCAAAGAGCCAGCAGGGAAAACTATGCCTTGTTCTAAAGCTCTTTGGGAACCGCTTGCGTAGCCCCTCAGACCTGGGGGCTGCGGTCCTTTCTGCTGCCTTCAGCCTCGAAACCACCCTTTCAAACTTGGCGCCGCGCCAGGCACAAAAATGGCCATACGGCTAGATATGGGTCCCCCGCCCAAGGAGCCAGCAGGGAAAACTATGCCTTCTTCTAAAGCTCTTTGGGAACCGCTTGCGTAGCCCCACAGACCTGGGGGCTGCGGGCTTTTCTGCTGCCTTCAGCGTCCACACCACACTTTCCCAATTGGCGCCGCGCCAGGCACAATAACAGCCATATGGCTGGAGATGCGTCCCTCGCCGAAAGAACCAGCAGGGAAAACTAGGCCTTCTTCAAAGATCTTTGGGAAACGATTGCGTAGCCCTACAGACCTGGGTGCTGCAGGTATTTCTGCTGCCTTCAGCCTCGACACCACCCTTTCCCACTTGGCGCCGCGCTAGGCACAAAAATGGCCATACGGCTGGAGATGGATCCCCAGCCCAAAGACCCAGCAGGGAAAACTATGCCTTGTTCTGAAGCTCTTTGGGAACCGCTTTCGTAGCACCCACAGACCTGGGGGCTGCAGGCTTTCCTGCTGCCTTCAACCTCAATATTACGCTTTCCCACTAGGTGTCGCTCCAGGCACAAAAATGGCCATAAGGCTAGATATGGGTCCCCCGCCCAAGGAGCCAGCAGGGAAAACTATGCCTTGTTCTAAAGCTATTTGGGAACCTCTTGCGTAGACCCACAGACCTGGGGGCTGCGGGCCTTCCTGCTGCCTTCAGCCTCGACACCACCCTTTCCCACTTGGCGCCGCGCCAGGCACAAAAATGGCCATACGTCTGGACAACGGTCCCCCGCCCAAGGAGCCAGCAGGGAAAACTAGGCCTTGTTCTAAAGCTCTTTGGGAACCGCTTGCGTAGCCCCACAGACCTGGGGGCTGCAGGCTGTCCTGCTGCCTTCTGCCTTGACATGACCCTTTGCCACTTGGCGCTGCGCTAGCTACAAAAATGGCCATACCGCTGGAGATGGGTCCCACGCCCAAAGAGCCAGCAGGGAAAACTATGGCTTGTTCTAATGCTCTTTGGGATCCGCTTGCGTAACACCCGCAGACATGAGGGCTGCAGGCTTTCCTGCTGCCTTCAACCTCAATATTATGCTTTCCCACTAGGTGTCGCTCCAGGCACAAAAATGGCCATAAGGCTAGATATGGGTCTCCCGCCCAAGGAGCCAGCAGGGAAATCTATGCCTTGTTCTAAAGCTATTTGGGAACCTCTTGCGTAGCCCCACAGACCTGGGGGCTGCGGGCCTTCCTGCTGCCTTCAGCCTCGACACCACCCTTTCCCTCTTGGCGCCGCACCAGGCACAAAAATGGCCATATGGCTGGAGATGGGTCGCCCGCACAAGGAGCCAGCAGGGAAAACTATGCCTTGTTCTAAAACTCTTTGGGAACCGCTTGCGTAGCCCCACAGACCTGGGGGCTGCGGGCTTTCCTGCTGCCTTCAGCCTCGACATCACACTTTCCCACTTGGCGCCGCGCCAGGGGCAAAAATGGCCATACGGCTGGAGATGGGTCCCCCGCCCAAGGAGCCAGCAGGGAAAACTAGTTCTTGTTCTAAAGCTCTTTGGGAACCGCTTGCGTAGCCCCACAGACCTGGGGGCTGCAGGCTTTCCTGCTGCCTTCAGCCTCGACACCACCCTTTCCCACTTGGCGCCGCACCAGGCACAAAAATGGCCATACGGCTGGAGATGTGTCCCCCGCCCAAAGACCCAGAGGGGAAAACTAGACCTTGTTCTGAAGCTCTTTGGGAACCGCTTGCGTAGCACCCACAGACCTGGGGGCTGCAGGCTTTCCTGCTGCCTTCAGCCTCAATACTACGCTTTCCCACTAGGTGTTGCTCCAGGCCCAAAAATGGCCATACGGCTGGAGATGGGTCCCCCGCCCAAGGAGCCAGCAGGGAAAACTATGCCTTGTTCTAAAGCTCTTAAGGAACCGCTTGCGTAGCCCCACAGACCTGGGGATGCGAGCTTTCCTGCTGCCTTCAGCCTTGACACCACCCTTTCCCACTTGGCGCCGCGCAAGGCACAAAAATGGCCATACGGCTGGAGATGGTTACCCCGCCCATGGAGCCAGCAGGGAAAACTAGGCCTTGTTCTAAAGCTATTTGGGAACCGCTTGCGTAGCCCCACAGACCTGGGGGCTGCAGGCTTTCCTGCTGCCTTCAGCCTCCACACCACTCTTTCCCACTTGGCGCCGCGCCAGGCACAAAAATGGCTATACGGCTGGAGATGGGTCCCCCGCCGAAGGAGCCAGCAGGGAAAACTACGCCTTGTTCTAAAGCTCTTAGGGAACCGCTTGCGTAGCCCCAAAGATCTGGGGGCTGCAGGCTTTTCTGCTGCCTTCAGCCTCAAAACCGCCCTTTCCACTTGGCGCCGCGCCAGGCACAAAAATGGCCATACGGCTGGAGATGGGTCCCCCGCCCAAAGACCCAGAAGGGAAAACTATGCCTTGTTCTAAAGCTCTTTGGGAACCGCTTGCGTATCCCCACAGACATGGGGGCTGCAGGCTTTCCTGCTGCCTTCAGCCTTGACATGACCATTTCCCACTTGGTGCCGCGCCAGGCACAAAAATGGCTATACGGCTGGAGATGGGTCCCCCGCCCAAGGAGCCAGCAGGAAAAACTAGGCCTTGTTCTAAAGCTCTTTGGGAACCGCTTGCGTAGCCCCAAAGACCTGGGGGCTACAGGTATTTCTGCTGCCTTCAGCCTCCACACCACCCTTTCCCACTTGGTGCCACGCCAGGCACAAAAACAGCCATACGGCTGGAGATGGGTCCCCCGCCCAAAGACCCAGCAGGGAAAACTACGCCTTGTTCTAAAGCTCTTTGGGAACCGCTTGCGTAGCCCCACAGACCTGGGGGCTGCGGGCTTTCCTTCTGCCTTCAGCCTTCACATGACCATTTCCCACTTGGTGCCGCGCTAGCTACAAAAATGGCTATACGGCTGAAGATAGGTCCCCCGCCCAAGGAGCCAGCAGGAAAAACTAGGCCTTGTTCTAAAGCTCTTTGGGAACCGCTTGCGTAGCCCCACAGACCTGGGGGCTGTGGTCCTTTCTGCTGCCTTCAGCCTCGAAACCACCCTTTCCCACTAGGTGTCGCTCCAGGCACAAAAATGGCCATACGGCTAGATATGGGTCCCCCGCCCAAGGAGACAGCAGGGAAAACTTTGCCTTCTTCTAAAGCTCTTTGGGAACCGCTTGCGTAGCCCCACAGACCTGGGGGCTGCGGGCTTTTCTGCTGCCTTCAGCCTCCACACCACACTTTCCCAATTGGCGCCGCGCCAGGCACAAAAACAGCCATACGGCTGGAGATGCGTCCCTCGCCGAAAGAACCAGCAGGGAAAACTAGGCCTTCTTCAAAGATCTTTGGGAAACGATTGCGTAGCCCTACAGACCTGGGTGCTGCAGGTATTTCTGCTGCCTTCAGCCTCGACACCACCCTTTCCCACTTGGCGCCGCACCAGGCACAAAAATGGCCATACGGCTGGAGATGGGTCCCCAGCCCAAAGAGCCAGCAGGGAAAACTATGCCTTGTTCTAAAGCTCTTTGGGAACCGCTTGCGTAGCACCCACAGACCTGGGGGCTGCAGGCTTTCCTGCTGCCTTCAACCTCAATATTACGCTTTCCCACTAGGTGTCGCTCCAGGCACAAAAATGGCCATAAGGCTAGATATGGGTCCCCCGCCCAAGGAGCCAGCAGGGAAAACTAGGCCTTGTTCTAAAGCTCTTTGGGAACCGCTTGCGTAGCCCCACAGACCTGGGGGCTGCAGGCTTTCCTGCTGCCTTCTGCCTTGACATGACCCTTTGGCACTTGGCGCCACGCTAGCTACAAAAATGGCCATACCGCTGGAGATGGGTCCCACGCCCAAAGAGCCAGCAGGGAAAACTATGGCTTGTTCTAATGCTCTTTGGGATCCGCTTGCGTAGCACCCACAGACCTGAGGGCTGCAGGCTTTCCTGCTACCTTCAACCTCAATATTATGCTTTCCCACTAGGTGTCGCTCCAGGCACAAAAATGGCCATAAGGCTACATATGGGTCCCCTGCCCAAGGAGCCAGCAGGGAAAACTATGCCTTGTTCTAAAGCTATTTGGGAACCTCTTGCGTAGCCCCACAGACCTGGGGGCTGCGGGCCTTCCTGCTGCCTTCAGCCTCGACACCACCCTTTCCCTCTTGGCTCCGCACCAGGCACAAAAATGGCCATATGGTAGGAGATGGGTCGCCCGCACAAGGAGCCAGCAGGGAAAACTAGGCCTTGATCTAAAACTCTTTGGGAACCGCTTGCGTAGCCCCAAAGACCTGGGGGCTGCAGGTTTTTCTGCTGCCTTCAGCCTCGACACCACCCTTTCCCACTTGGCGCCGCGCCAGGCACAAAAAATGGCCATACATCTGGAGATGGTTCCCCCTCCCAAAGACCCAGCAGGCAAAAATAGGCCTTCTTCTAAAGCTCTTTGGGAACCGCTTGCGTAGCCCCACAGACCTGGGGGCTGCGGGCTTTCCTGCTGCCTTCAGCCTCGACACCACCCTTTCCCACTTGGTGCCATGCCAGGCACAAAACCAGCCATACGGCTGGAGATGGGTCCCCAGCCCAAAGAGCCAGCAGGGAAAACTATGCCTTGTTCTAAAGCTCTTTGGGAACCGCTTGCGTAGCCCCTCAGACCTGGGGGCTGCGGTCCTTTCTGCTGCCTTCAGCCTCGAAACCACCCTTTCAAACTTGGCGCCGCGCCAGGCACAAAAATGGCCATACGGCTAGATATGGGTCCCCCGCCCAAGGAGCCAGCAGGGAAAACTATGCCTTCTTCTAAAGCTCTTTGGGAACCGCTTGCGTAGCCCCACAGACCTGGGGGCTGCGGGCTTTTCTGCTGCCTTCAGCGTCCACACCACACTTTCCCAATTGGCGCCGCGCCAGGCACAAAAACAGCCATATGGCTGGAGATGGGTCCCTCGCCGAAAGAACCAGCAGGGAAAACTAGGCCTTCTTCAAAGATCTTTGGGAAACGATTGCGTAGCCCTACAGACCTGGGTGCTGCAGGTATTTCTGCTGCCTTCAGCCTCGACACCACCCTTTCCCACTTGGCGCCGCGCTAGGCACAAAAATGGCCATACGGCTGGAGATGGATCCCCAGCCCAAAGACCCAGCAGGGAAAACTATGCCTTGTTCTGAAGCTCTTTGGGAACCGCTTTCGTAGCACCCACAGACCTGGGGGCTGCAGGCTTTCCTGCTGCCTTCAACCTCAATATTACGCTTTCCCACTAGGTGTCGCTCCAGGCACAAAAATGGCCATAAGGCTAGATATGGGTCCCCCGCCCAAGGAGCCAGCAGGGAAAACTATGCCTTGTTCTAAAGCTATTTGGGAACCTCTTGCGTAGACCCACAGACCTGGGGGCTGCGGGCCTTCCTGCTGCCTTCAGCCTCGACACCACCCTTTCCCACTTGGCGCCGCGCCAGGCACAAAAATGGCCATACGTCTGGACAACGGTCCCCCGCCCAAGGAGCCAGCAGGGAAAATTAGGCCTTGTTCTAAAGCTCTTTGGGAACCGCTTGCGTAGCCCCACAGACCTGGGGGCTGCAGGCTGTCCTGCTGCCTTCTGCCTTGACATGACCCTTTGCCACTTGGTGCTGCGCTAGCTACAAAAATGGCCATACCGCTGGAGATGGGTCCCACGCCCAAAGAGCCAGCAGGGAAAACTATGGCTTGTTCTAATGCTCTTTGGGATCCGCTTGCGTAACACCCGCAGACATGAGGGCTGCAGGCTTTCCTGCTGCCTTCAACCTCAATATTATGCTTTCCCACTAGGTGTCGCTCCAGGCACAAAAATGGCCATAAGGCTAGATATGGGTCCCCCGCCCAAGGAGCCAGCAGGGAAATCTATGCCTTGTTCTAAAGCTATTTGGGAACCTCTTGCGTAGCCCCACAGACCTGGGGGCTGCGGGCCTTCCTGCTGCCTTCAGCCTCGACACCACCCTTTCCCTCTTGGCGCCGCACCAGGCACAAAAATGGCCATATGGCTGGAGATGGGTCGCCCGCACAAGGAGCCAGCAGGGAAAACTATGCCTTGTTCTAAAACTCTTTGGGAACCGCTTGCGTAGCCCCACAGACCTGGGGGCTGCGGGCTTTCCTGCTGCCTTCAGCCTCGACATCACACTTTCCCACTTGGCGCCGCGCCAGGGGCAAAAATGGCCATACGGCTGGAGATGGGTCCCCCGCCCAAGGAGCCAGCAGGGAAAACTAGGCCTTGTTCTAAAGCACTTTGGGAACCGCTTGCGTAGCCCCACAGACCTGGGGGCTGCAGGCTTTCCTGCTGCCTTCAGCCTCGACACCACCCTTTCCCACTTGGCGCCGCACCAGGCACAAAAATGGCCATACGGCTGGAGATGTGTCCCCCGCCCAAAGACCCAGAGGGGAAAACTAGACCTTGTTCTGAAGCTCTTTGGGAACCGCTTGCGTAGCACCCACAGACCTGGGGGCTGCAGGCTTTCCTGCTGCCTTCAGCCTCAATACTACGCTTTCCCACTAGGTGTTGCTCCAGGCCCAAAAATGGCCATACGGCTGGAGATGGGTCCCCCGCCCAAGGAGCCAGCAGGGAAAACTATGCCTTGTTCTAAAGCTCTTAAGGAACCGCTTGCGTAGCCCCACAGACCTGGGGATGCGAGCTTTCCTGCTGCCTTCAGCCTTGACACCACCCTTTCCCACTTGGCGCCGCGCCAGGCACAAAAATGGCCATACGGCTGGAGATGGTTACCCCGCCCATGGAGCCAGCAGGGAAAACTAGGCCTTGTTCTAAAGCTATTTGGGAACCGCTTGCGTAGCCCCACAGACCTGGGGGCTGCAGGCTTTCCTGCTGCCTTCAGCCTCCACACCACTCTTTCCCACTTGGCGCCGCGCCAGGCACAAAAATGGCTATACGGCTGGAGATGGGTCCCCCGCCCAAGGAGCCAGCAGGGAAAACTATGTCTTGTTCTAAAGCTCTTTGGGAACCGCTTGCGTAGCCCCACAGACCTGGGGGCTGCGGGCTTTCCTGCTGCCTTCAGCCTCGACAACACCCTTTCCCACTTGGTGCCACGCCAGGCACAAAAACAGCCATACGGCTGGGGATGGGTCCCCCGCCCAAGGAGCCAGCAGGGAAAACTATGTCTTGTTCTAAAGCTCTTTGGGAACCGCTTGCGTAGCCCCACAGACCTGGGGGCTGCGGGCTTTCCTGCTGCCTTCAGCCTCGACAACACCCTTTCCCACTTGGCGTCGCGCCAGGCACAAAAATGGCCATATGGCTGGAGATGGGTCGCCCACACAAGGAGCCAGCAGGGAAAACTAGGCCTTCTTCTAAAGCTCTTTGGGAACCGCTTGCGTAGCCCCAAAGACCTGGGGGCTACAGGTATTTCTGCTGCCTTCAGCCTCGACACCACCCTTTCCCACTTGGCGCCGCGCCAGGCACAAAAATGGCCATATGGCTGGAGATGGTTCCCACACCCAAGGAGCCA
Organism: Chroicocephalus ridibundus; assembly: GCF_963924245.1. Lineage (NCBI taxonomy): Eukaryota > Metazoa > Chordata > Aves > Charadriiformes > Laridae > Chroicocephalus > Chroicocephalus ridibundus. The sequence continues at coordinate 686,146 of NW_026961535.1, forward strand.
GCAGGGAAAACTATGCCTTGTTCTGAAGCTCTTTGGGAACCGCTTGCGTAGCACCCACAGACCTGGGGGCTGCAGGCTTTCCTGCTGCCTTCAACCTCAATATTACGCTTTCCCACTAGGTGTCGCTCCAGGCACAAAAATGGCCATAAGGCTAGATATGGGTCCCCCGCCCAAGGAGCCAGCAGGGAAATCTATGCCTTGTTCTAAAGCTCTATGGGAACCTCTTGCGTAGCCCCACAGACCTGGGGGCTGCGGGCCTTCCTGCTGCCTTCAGCCTCGACACCACCCTTTCCCTCTTGGCGCCGCACCAGGCACAAAAATGGCCATACGGCTGGAGATGGGTCCCCAGCCCAAAGACCCAGCAGGGAAAACTATGCCTTGTTCTAAAGCTCTTTGGGAACCGCTTGCGTAGCCCCAAAGACCTGGGGGCTGCGGGCTTTCCTGCTGCCTTCAGCCTCGACACCACCCTTTCCCACTTGGGGCCGCGCAAGGGGCAAAAATGGCCATACAGCTGGAGATGGTTCCCCCTCCCAAAGACCCAGCAGGCAAAAATAGGCCTTGTTCTAAAGCTCTTTGGAAACCGCTTGCGTAGCCCCACAGACCTGGGGGCTGCGGGCTTTCCTGCTGCATTCAGCCTCGACACCACCCTTTCCCACTTGGTGCCATGCCAGGCAGAAAAACAGCCATACGGCTGGAGATGGGTCCCCAGCCCAAAGAGCCAGCAGGGAAAACTATGCCTTGTTCTAAAGCTCTTTGGGAACCGCTTGCGTAGCCCCACAGACCTGGGGGCTGCGGGCTTTCCTGCTGCCTTCAGCCTCGACATCACCCTTTCCCACTTGGCGCCGCGCCAGGCACAAAAATGGCCATACGGCTGGAGATGGGTCCCCAGCCCAAAGACCCAGCAGGGAAAACTATGCCTTCTTCTAAAGCTCTTTGGGAACGGCTTGCGTAGCCCCACAGACCTGGGGGCTGCAGGCTTTCCTGCTGCCTTCAGCTTCGACACCACCCTTTCCCACTTGGCGCCGCACCAGGCACAAAAATGGCCATACGGCTGGAGATGTGTCCCCCGCCCAAAGACCCAGAGGGGAAAACTAGACCTTGTTCTAAAGCTCTTTGGGAACCGCTTGCGTAGCCCCACAGACCTGGGGGCTGCAGGCTTTCCTGCTGCCTTCAGCCTCAATACTACGCTTTCCCACTAGGTGTTGCTCCAGGCCCAAAAATGGCCATACGGCTGGAGATAGGTCCCCCGCCCAAGGACCCAGCAGGGAAAACTATGCCTTGTTCTAAAGCTCTTAAGGAACCGCTTGCGTAGCCCCACAGACCTGGGGATGCGAGCTTTCCTGCTGCCTTCAGCCTTGACACCACCCTTTCCCACTTGGCCCCGCGCCAGGCACAAAAATGGCCATACGGCTGGAGATGGGTCCCCCGCCCATGGAGCCAGCAGGGAAAACTAGGCCTTGTTCTAAAGCTATTTGGGAACCGCTTGCGTAGCCCCACAGACCTGGGGGCTGCAGGCTTTCCTGCTGCCTTCAGCCTCAATATTACGCTTTCCCACTAGGTGTTGCTCCAGGCCCAAAAATGGCCATACGGCTGGAGATGGGTCCCCCGCCCAAGGAGCCAGCAGGGAAAACTATGCCTTGTTCTAAAGCTCTTTGGGAACCGCTTGCGTAGCACCCACAGACCTGGGGGCTGCAGGCTTTCCTGCTGCCTTCAGCCTCAATACTACGGTTTCCCACTAGGTGTTGCTCCAGGCCCAAAAATGGCCATACGGCTGGAGATAGGTCCCCCGCCCAAGGAGCCAGCAGGGAAAACTAGGCCTTGTTCTAATGCTCTTAGGGAACCGCTTGCGTAGCCCCACAGACCTGGGGCTGCGAGCTTTCCTGCTGCCTTCAGCGTCGACACCACCCTTTCCCACTTGGCGCCGCGCCAGGCACAAAAATGGCCATACGGCTGGAGATGGGTCCCCCGCCCAAGGAGCCAGCAGGGAAAACTATCCCGTGTTCTAAAGCTCTATGGGAACCGCTTGCGTAGCCCCACAGACCTCGGGGCTGCGGTCTTTCCTGCTGCCTTCAGCCTCGACATCACCCTTTCCCACTTGGCGCCGCGCCAGGGGCAAAAATGGCAATACGGCTGGAGATGGGTCCCCCGCCCAAGGAGCCAGCAGGGAAAACTAGGCCTTGTTCTAAAGCTCTTAGGGAACCTCTTGCGTAGCCCCACAGACCTGGGGGCTGCGGGCTTTACTGCTGCCTTCTGCCTCGACATCACCCTTTCCAACCTGGCGCCGCACCAGGCAAAAAAATGGCCATACGGCTGGAGATGTGTCCCCCGCCCAAAGACCCAGAAGGGAAAACTAGGCCTTGTTCTAAAGCTCTTAAGGAACCGCTTGCGTAGCACCCACAGACCTGGGGGCTGCAGGCTTTCCTGCTGCCTTCAGCCTCAATACTACGCTTTCCCACTAGGTGTTGCTTCAGGCCCAAAAATGGCCATACGGCTGGAGATGGGTCCCCCGCCCAAGGAGCCAGCAGGGAAAACTACGCCTTGTTCTAAAGCTCTTAGGGAACCGCTTGCGTAGCCCCACAGACCTGGGGGCTGCGGGCTTTCCTGCTGCCTTCAGCCTCGAAATCACCCTTTCCCACTTGGCGCCGCGCCAGGAGCAAAAATGGCCATACAGCTGGAGATGGGTCCCCCGCACAAGGAGCCAGCAGGGAAAACTAAGCCTTGTTCTAAAGCTCTTTGGGAACCGCTTGCGTAGCCCCACAGACCTGGGGGCTGCGGGCTTTTCTGCTGCCTTCAGCCTCCACACCACACTTTCCCAATTGGCGCCGCGCCAGGCACAAAAACAGCCATACGGCTGGAGATGCGTCCCTCGCCGAAAGAACCAGCAGGGAAAACTAGGCCTTCTTCAAAGATCTTTCGGAAACGATTGCGTAGCCCTACAGACCTGGGTGCTGCAGGTATTTCTGCTGCCTTCAGCCTCGACACCACCCTTTCCCAGTTGGCGCCGCGCTAGGCACAAAAATGGCCATACGGCTGGAGATGGATCCCCAGCCCAAAGACCCAGAAGGGAAAACTAGGCCTTGTTCTAAAGCTATTAGGGAACCGCTTGCGTAGCACCCACAGACCTGGGGGCTGCAGGCTTTCCTGCTGCCTTCTGCCTTGACATGACCCTTTGCCACTTGGCGCCGCGCTAGCTACAAAAATGGCCATACCGCTGGAGATGGGTCCCACGCCCAAAGAGCCAGCAGGGAAAACTATGCCTTGTTCTAATGCTCTTTGGGATCCGCTTGCGTAGCACCCACAGACCTGAGGGCTGCAGGCTTTCCTGCTGCCTTCAACCTCAATATTATGCTTTCCCACTAGGTGTCGCTCCAGGCACAAAAATGGCCATAAGGCTAGAAATGGGTCCCCCGCCCAAGGAGCCAGCAGGGAAATCTATGCCTTGTTCTAAAGCTCTATGGGAACCTCTTGCGTAGCCCCACAGACCTGGGGGCTGCGGGCCTTCCTGCTGCCTTCAGCCTCGACACCACACTTTCCCTCTTGGCGCCGCACCACGCACAAAAATGGCCATATGGCTGGAGATGGGTCGCCCGCACAAGGAGCCAGCAGGGAAAACTAGGCCTTGATCTAAAACTCTTTGGGAACCGCTTGCGTAGCCCCAAAGACCTGGGGGCTGCAGGTTTTTCTGCTGCCTTCAGCCTCGACACCACCCTTTCCCACTTGGCGCCGCGCCAGGCACAAAAATGGCCATACAGCTGGAGATGGTTCCCCCTCCCAAAGACCCAGCAGGCAAAAATAGGCCTTGTTCTAAAGCTCTTTGGGAACCGCTTGCGTAGCCCCACAGACCTGGGGGCTGCGGGCTTTCCTGCTGCCTTCAGCCTCGACATCACCCTTTCCCACTTGGCGCCGCGCCAGGGGCAAAAATGGCAATACGGCTGGAGATGGGTCCCCCGCCCAAGGAGCCAGCAGGGAAAACTAGGCCTTGTTCTAAAGCTCTTTGGGAACCGCTTGCGTAGCCCCACAGACCTGGGGGCTGCAGGCTTTCCTGCTGCCTTCAGCCTCAATACTACGCTTTCCCACTAGGTGTTGCTCCAGGCCCAAAAATGGCCATACGGCTGGAGATGGGTCCCCCGCCCAAGGAGCCAGCAGGGAAAACTAAGCCTTGTTCTAAAGCTCTTAGGGAACCGCTTGCGTAGCCCCACAGACCTGGGGATGCGAGCTTTCCTGCTGCCTTCAGCCTCCACACCACCCTTTCCCACTTGGCGCCGCGCCAGGCACAAAAGTGGCCATACGGCTGGAGATGGGTCCCCCGCCCATGGAGCCAGCAGGGAAAACTAGGCCTTGTTCTAAAGCTCTTTGGGAATCACTTGCGTAGCCCCACAGACCTGGGGGCTGCGGGCTTTCCTGCTGCCTTCAGCCTCGACACCACCCTTTCCCACTTGGTGCCACGCCAGGCAAAAAAACAGCCATATGGCTGGAGATGGGCCCCCCGCCCAAAGAGCCAGCAGGGAAAACTATGCCTTGTTCTAAAGCTCTTTGGGAACCACTTGCGTAGCCCCCCAGAACTGGGGGCTGCAAGCTTTCCTGCTGCCTTCAGCCTCCACACCACCCTTTCCCACTTGGCGTCGCGCCAGGCACAAATATGGCCATATGGCTGGAGATGGGTTCCCCGCACAAGGAGCCAGCAGGGAAAACTAGGCCTTGTTATAAAGCTATTTGGGAACCGCTTGCGTAGGCCCACAGACCTGAGGGCTGCGGGCTTTCCTGCTGCCTTCACCCTCCACACCACCCTATCCCACTTGGTGCCACGCCAGGTACAAAAAGAGCCATACGGCTGGAGATGCGTCCCACGCCGAAAGAACCAGCAGGGAAAACTAGGCTTTCTTCAAAGCTCTTTGGGAACCGCTTGCGTAGCCCCACAGACGTGGGGGCTGCGGGCTTTCCTGCTGCCTTCAGCCTCAAAAACACCATTTCCCACTTGGCACCGCGCCAGGCACAAAAATGGCCATACGGCTGGAGATGGGTCCCCCGCCCAAGGAGCCAGCAGGGAAAAATATGCCTTGTTCTAAAGCTCTTTGGGAACCGCTTGCGTAGCCCCACAGACCTGGGGGCTGCGGGCTTTCCTGCTGCCTTCAGCCTCCACACCACCCTTTCCCACTTGGCGCCGCGCCAGGAGCAAAAATGGCCATACGGCTGGAGATGGGTCCCCCGCCAAAGGAGCCAGCAGGGAAAACTATGCCTTATTCTAAAGCTCTTTGGGAATCACTTGCGTAGCCCCACAGACCTGAGGGCTGCGGGCTTTCCTGCTGCCTTCAGCCTCGAAACCACCCTTTCCCACTTGGTGCCGCACCAGGCACAAAAATGCCTATACGGCTGAAGATAGGTCCCCCGCCCAAGGAGCCAGCAGGGAAAACTAGGCCTTGTTCTAAAGCTCTTTGGGAACCGCTTGCGTAGCCTTTAAGACCTGGGGGCTACAGGTATTTCTGCTGCCTTCAGCCTCCACACCACCCTTTCCCACTTGGCGCCGCGCCAGGCACAAAAATGGCCATATGGTTGGAGATGGTTCCCCCGTCCAAGGAGCCAGCAGGGAAAACTAGGCCTTGTTCTAAAGCTCTTTGGGAACCGCTTGCGTAGCCCCACAGACCTGGGGGCTGCGGGCTTTCCTGCTGCCTTCAGCCTCAAAACCACCCTTTCCCACTTGGTGCCACGCCAGGCACAAAAACAGCCATACGGCTGGAGATGGGTCCCCAGCCCAAAGAGCCAGAAGGGAAAAATATGCCTTGTTCTAAATCTCTTTGGGAACCGCTTGCGTAGCCCCACAGACCTGGGGGCTGCGGGACTTCCTGCTGCCTTCAGCCTCGACACCATCCTTTCCCACTTAGCATCACGCCAGGCACAAAAATGGCCATATGGCTGGAGATGGTTCCCCCACCCAAGGAGCCAGCAGGGAAAACAATTCCTTGTTCTAAAGCTCTTTGGGAACCGCTTGCGTAGCCCCACAGACCTGAGGGCTGCGGGCTTTCCTCCTGCCTTCACCCTCCACACCACCCTTTCCCACTTGGCGCCGCACCAGGCACAAAAATGGCCATACGGCTGGAGATGGGTCCCCCACCCAAGGAGCCAGCAGGGTAAACTAGGCCTTATTCTAAAGCTCTTTGGGAACCGCTTGCATAGCCCCACAGACCTGGGGGCTGCGGGCTTTCCTGCTGCCTTCAGCCTCGACACCACCCTTTCCCACTTGTCGTCGCACCAGGCACAAAAATGGCCATATGGCTGGAGATGGGTCGCCCGCACAAGGAGCCAGCAGGGAAAACAATGCCTTCTTCTAAAGCTCTTTGGGAACCGCTTGCGTAGCCCCACAGACCTGGGGGCTTCGGGCTTTCCTGCTGCCTTCAGCCTCGACAACACCCTTTCCCACTTGGTGTCGCGCCAGACACAAAAAGGCCATATGGCTGGAGATGGGTCGCCCGCACAAGGAGCCAGCAGGGAACACAATGCCTTCTTCTAAAGCTCTTTGGGAACCGCTTCCGTAGCCCCACAGAGCTGGGGGCTGCGGGCTTTCCTGCTGCCTTCAGCCTCCACACCACACTTTCCCAATTGGCGCCGCGCCAGGCACAAAAACAGCCATAAGGCTGGAGATGCGTCCCACGCCGAAACAACCAGCAGGGAAAACTAGGCCTTCTTCAAAGATTTTTGGGAAACGATTGCGTAGCCCTACAGACCTGGGTGCTGCAGGTATTTCTGCTGCCTTCAGCCTCGACACCACCCTTTCCCACTTGGCGCCGCGCTAGGCACAAAAATGGCCATACGGCTGGAGATGGTTCCCCAGCCCAAAGACCCAGCAGGGAAATCTATGCCTTGTTCTAAAGCTCTTTGGGAACCGCTTCCGTAGCACCCACAGACCTGGGGGCTGCAGGCTTTCCTGCTGCCTTCAACCTCAATATTACGCTTTCCCACTAGGTGTCGCTCCAGGCACAAAAACAGCCATACGGCTGGAGATGGGTCCTCCGCCCAAGGAGCCAGCAGGGAAAACTATGCCTTGTTCTAAAGCTATTTGGGAACCTCTTGCGTAGCCCCACAGACCTGGGGGCTGCGGGCCTTCCTGCTGCCTTCAGCCTCGACACCACCCTTTCCCTGCTGTCGCCGCACCAGGCACAAAAATGGCCATATGGCTGGAGATGGGTCGCCCGCACAAGGAGCCAGCAGGGAAAACTAGGCCTTGATCTAAAACTCTTTGGGAACCGCTTGCGTAGCCCCAAATACCTGGGGGCTGCAGGTTTTTCTGCTGCCTTCAGCCTCGACACCACCCTTTCCCACTTGGCGCCGCGCCAGGCACAAAAATGGCCATACAGCTGGAGATGGGTCCCCCTCCCAAAGACCCAGCAGGCAAAAATAGGCCTTGTTCTAAAGCTCTTTGAGAACCGCTTGCGTAGCCCCACAGACCTGGGGGCTGTGGGCTTTCCTGCTGCCTTCAGCCTCGACACCACCATTTCCCACTTGGTGCCACGCCAGGCACAAAAACAGAAATACGGCTGGAGATGCGTCCCACGCCCAAAGAGCCAGCAGGGAAAACTAGGCTTTCTTCAAAGCTCTTTGGGAACCGCTTGCGTAGCCCCACAGACGTGGGGGCTGCGGGCTTTCCTGCTGCCTTCAGCCTCAAAAACACCATTTCCCACTTGGCGCCGCACCAGGCACAAAAATGGCCATATGGATGGAGATGGGTCCCCCACCCAAGGAGCCAGCAGGGAAAAATATGCCTTGTTCTAAAGCTCTTTGGGAACCGCTTGCGTAGACCCACAGACCTGGGGGCTGCAAGCTTTCCTGCTGCCTTCAGCCTCGACACCACCCTTTCCCACTTGGCGCCGCGCCAGGCACAAAAATGGCCATATGGCTGGAGATGGGTCCCCCGCCCAAGGGGCCAGCAGGGAAAACTATGTCTTGTTCTAAAGCTCTTTGGGAACCGCTTGCGTAGCCCCACAGACCTGGGGGCTGCGGGCTTTCCTGCTGCCTTCAGCCTCCACACCACCCTTTCCCACTTCGCGCCGCGCCAGGAGCAAAAATGGCCATACGGCTGGAGATGGGTCACCCGCCAAAGGAGCAAGCAGGGAAAACTATGCCTTGTTCTAAAGCTCTTTGGGAATCACTTGCGTAGCCCCACGGACCTGGGGGCTGCGGGCTTTCCTGCTGCCTTTAGCCTTGACATGACCATTTCCCACTTCGTGCCGCACCAGGCACATAAATGCCTATACGGCTGAAGATAGGTCCCCCGCCCAAGGAGCCAGCAGGGAAAACTAGGCCTTGTTCTAAAGCTCTTTGGGAACCGCTTGCGTAGCCTTAAAGACCTGGGGGCTACAGGTATTTCTGCTGCCTTCAGCCTCCACACCACCCTTTCCCACTTGGCGCCGCGCCAGGCACAAAAATGGCCATATGGCTGGAGATGGTTCCCCCGTCCAAGAAGCCAGCAGGGAAAACTAGGCCTTGTTCTAAAGCTCTTTGGGAACCGCTTGCGTAGCCCCACAGACCTGGGGGCTGCGGGCTTTTCTGCTGCCTTCAGCCTCCACACCACACTTTCCCAATTGGCGCCGCGCCAGGCACAAAAACAGCCATATGGCTGGAGATGCGTCCCACGCCGAAACAACCAGCAGGGAAAACTAGGCCTTCTTCAAAGATTTTTGGGAAACGATTGCGTAGCCCTACAGACCTGGGTGCTGCAGGTATTTCTGCTGCCTTCAGCCTCGACACCACCCTTTCCCACTTGGCGCCGCGCTAGGCACAAAAATGGCCATACGGCTGGAGATGGTTCCCCAGCCCAAAGACCCAGCAGGGAAAACTATGCCTTGTTCTAAAGCTCTTTGGGAACCGCTTGCGTAGCACCCACAGACCTGGGGGCTGCAGGCTTTCCTGCTGCCTTCAACCTCAATATTACGCTTTCCCACTAGGTGTCGCTCCAGGCACAAAAACAGCCATACGGCTGGAGATGGGTCCCCCGCCCAACGAGCCAGCAGGGAAAACTATGCCTTCTTCTAAAGCTCTTTGGGAAACGCTTGCGTAGCCCCACAGACCTGGGGGCTGCGGGCCTTCCTGCTGCCTTCAGCCTCGACACCATCCTTTCCCACTTGGCGCCGCGCCAGGCACAAAAATGGCCATACGGCTGGAGATGGTTCCCCCTCCCAAAGACCCAGCAGGCAAAAATAGGCCTTGTTCTAAAGCTCTTTGAGAACCGCTTGCGTAGCCCCCCAGAACTGGGGGCTGCGGGCTTTCCTGCTGCCTTCAGCCTCGACACCACCCTTTCCCACTAGGTGCCACGCCAGGCACAAAAACAGCCATACGGCTGGAGATGGGTCCCCAGCCCAAAGAGCCAGCAGGGAAAACTATGCCTTGTTCTAAAGCTCTTTGGGAACCGCTTGCGTAGGCCCACAGACCTGAGGGCTGCGGGCTTTCCTGCTGCCTTCACCCTCCACACCACCCTATCCCACTTGGTGCCACGCCAGGTACAAAAACAGCCATACGGCTGGAGATGCGTCCCACGCCGAAAGAACCAGCAGGGAAAACTAGGCGTTCTTCAAAGCTCTTTGGGAACCGCTTTCGTAGCCCCACAGACGTGGGGGCTGCGGGCTTTCCTGCTGCCTTCAGCCTCAAAAACACCATTTCCCACTTGGCGCCGCACCAGGCACAAAAATGGCCATACGGCTGGAGATGGGTCCCCCACCCAAGGAGCCAGCAGGGAAAAATATGCCTTGTTCTAAAGCTCTTTGGGAACCGCTTGCGTAGCCCCACAGACCTGGGGGCTGCGGGCTTTCCTGCTGCCTTCAGCCTCGACACCACCCTTTCCCACTTGGCGCCGCGCCAGGCACAAAAATGGCCATACGGCTGGAGATGGGTCCCCCGCCAAAAGACCCAGAAGGGAAAACTATGCCTTGTTCTAAAGCTCTTTGGGAACCGCTTGCGTAGACCCACAGACCTGGGGGCTGCGGGCTTTCCTGCTGCCTTCAGCCTCGACAACACCCTTTCCCACTTGGTGTCGCGCCAGGCACAAAAAGGCCATATGGCTGGAGATGGGTCGCCCGCACAAGGAGCCAGCAGGGAACACAATGCCTTCTTCTAAAGCTCTTTGGGAACCGCTTCCGTAGCCCCACAGAGCTGGGGGCTGCGGGCTTTCCTGCTGCCTTCAGCCTCCACACCACTCTTTCCCACTTGGCGTCGCGCCAGGCACAAAATTGCCTATATGGCTGGAGATGGGTCCCCCGCCCAAGGAGCCAACAGGGAAAACGAGGCCTTGTTCTGAAGTTCTTTGGGAACCGCTTGCGTAGCCCCACAGACCTGGGGGCTGCGGGCTTTTCTGCTCCCTTCAGCCTCCACACCACACTTTCCCAATTGGCGCCGCGCCAGGCACAAAAACAGCCATAAGGCTGGAGATGCGTCCCACGCCGAAACAACCAGCAGGGAAAACTAGGCCTTCTTCAAAGATTTTTGGGAAACGATTGCGTAGCCCTACAGACCTGGGTGCTGCAGGTATTTCTGCTGCCTTCAGCCTCGACACCACCCTTTCCCACTTGGCGCCGCGCTAGGCACAAAAATGGCCATACGGCTGGAGATGGTTCCCCAGCCCAAAGACCCAGCAGGGAAATCTATGCCTTGTTCTAAAGCTCTTTGGGAACCGCTTGCGTAGCACCCACAGACCTGGGGACTGCAGGCTTTCCTGCTGCCTTCAACCTCAATATTACGCTTTCCCACTAGGTGTCGCTCCAGGCACAAAAACAGCCATACGGCTGGAGTTGGGTCCCCCGCCCAAGGAGCCAGCAGGGAAAACTATGCCTTGTTCTAAAGCTATTTGGGAACCTCTTGCATAGCCCCACAGACCTGGGGGCTGCGGGCCTTCCTGCTGCCTTCAGCCTCGACACCACCCTTTCCCTCCTGTCACCGCACCAGGCACAAAAATGGCCATATGGCTGGAGATGGGTCGCCCGCACAAGGAGCCAGCAGGGAAAACTAGGCCTTGATCTAAAACTCTTTGGGAACCGCTTGCGTAGCCCCAAAGACCTGGGGGCTGCAGGTTTTTCTGCTGCCTTCAGCCTCGACACCACCCTTTCCCACTTGGCGCCGCGCCAGGCACAAAAATGGCCATACAGCTGGAGATGGGTCCCCCTCCCAAAGACCCAGCAGGCAAAAATAGGCCTTGTTCTAAAGCTCTTTGAGAACCGCTTGCGTAGCCCCACAGACCTGGGGGCTGTGGGCTTTCCTGCTGCCTTCAGCCTCGACACCACCCTTTCCCACTTGGTGCCACGCCAGGCACAAAAACAGAAATACGGCTGGAGATGCGTCCCACGCCCAAAGAGCCAGCAGGGAAAACTAGGCTTTCTTCAAAGCTCTTTGGGAACCGCTTGCGTAGCCCCACAGACCTGGGGGCTGCGGGCTTTCCTGCTGCCTTCAGCCTCAAAAACACCATTTCCCACTTGGCGCCGCACCAGGCACAAAAATGGCCATACGGCTGGAGATGGGTCCCCCATCCAAGGAGCCAGCAGGGAAAAATATGCCTTGTTCTAAAGCTCTTTGGGAACCGCTTGCGTAGACCCACAGACCTGGGGGCTGCAAGCTTTCCTGCTGCCTTCAGCCTCGACACCACCCTTTCCCACTTGGCGCCGCGCCAGGCACAAAAATGGCCATACGGCTGGAGATGGGTCCCCCGCCCAAGGGGCCAGCAGGGAAAACTATGCCTTGTTCTAAAGCTCTTTGGGAACCGCTTGCGTAGCCCCACAGACGTGGGGGCTGCGGGCTTTCCTGCTGCCTTCAGCCTCCACACCACCCTTTCCCAATTGGCGCCGCGCCAGGCACAAAAATGGCCATACGGCTGGAGATGGGTCCCCCGCCAAAGGAGCAAGCAGGGAAAAATATGCCTTGTTCTAAAGCTCTTTGGGAATCACTTGCGTAGCCCCACAGACCTGGGGGCTGCGGGCTTTCCTGCTGCCTTTAGCCTTGACATGACCATTTCCCACTTCGTGCCGCACCAGGCAAATAAATGCCTATACGGCTGAAGATAGGTCCCCCGCCCAAGGAGCCAGCAGGGAAAACTAGGCCTTGTTCTAAAGCTCTTTGGGAACCTCTTGCGTAGCCCCACAGACCTGGGTCTGCGGGCCTTCCTGCTGCCTTCAGCCTCGACACCATCCTTTCCCACTTGGCGCCGCGCCAGGCACAAAAATGGCCATATGGCTGGAGATGGTTCCCCCGTCCAAGGAGCCAGCAGGGAAAACTAGGCCTTGTTCTAAAGCTCTTTGGGAACCGCTTGCGTAGGCCCACAGACCTGGGGGCTGCGGGCTTTTCTGCTGCCTTCAGCCTCCACACCACACTTTCCCAATTGGCGCCGCGCCAGGCACAAAAACAGCCATACGGCTGGAGATGCGTCCCACGCCGAAACAACCAGCAGGGAAAACTAGGCCTTGTTCAAAGATTTTTGGGAAACGATTGCGTAGCCCTACAGACCTGGGTGCTGCAGGTATTTCTGCTGCCTTCAGCCTCGACACCACCCTTTCCCACTTGGCGCCGTGCTAGGCACAAAAATGGCCATACGGCTGGAGATGGTTCCCCAGCCCAAAGACCCAGCAGGGAAAACTATGCCTTGTTCTAAAGCTCTTTGGGAACCGCTTGCGTAGCACCCACAGACCTGGGGGCTGCAGGCTTTCCTGCTGCCTTCAACCTCAATATTACGCTTTCCCACTAGGTGTCGCTCCAGGCACAAAAACAGCCATACGGCTGGAGATGGGTCCCCCGCCAAACGAGCCAGCAGGGAAAACTATGCCTTGTTCTAAAGCTCTTTGGGAACCGCTTGCGTAGCCCCACAGACCTGGGGGCTGCGGGCTTTTCTGCTGCCTTCAGACTCCACACCACCCTTTCCCACTTGGCGCTGCGCCAGGCACAAAAATGGCTATACGGCTGGAGATGGGTCCACCGCCCAAAGACCCTGAAGGGAAAACTATGCCTTGTTCTAAAGCTCTTTGGGAACCGCTTGCGTAGCACCCACAGACCTGGGGGCTGCAGGCATTCCTGCTGCCTTCAACTTCAATACTACGCTTTCCCACTAGGTGTCGATCCAGGCCCCAAAATGGCCATACGGCTGGAGATGGGTCCCCCGCCCAAGGAACCAGCAAGGAAAACTATGCCTTGTTCTAAAGCTCTTTGGGAACCTCTTGCGTAGCCCCACAGACCTGGGGGCTGCGGGCTTTCCTGCTGCCTTCAGCCTCCACACCACCCTTTCCCACTTGGCGTAGCGCCAGGCACAAAAATGGCTATACGGCTGGAGATGGGTCTCCCGCCCAAGGAGCCAGCAAGGAAAACTAGGCCTTGTTCTAAAGCTCTTTGGGAACCGCTTGCGTAGCCCCAAAGACCTGGGGGCTGCAGGCTTTTCTGCTGCCTTCAGCCTCAAAACCGCCCTTTCCTCTTGGCGCAGCGCAAGGCCCAAAAATGGCCATACGGCTGGAGATGGGTCCCCCGCCCAAGGAGCCAGCAGGGAAAACTAGGCCTTGTTCTAAAGCTCTTTGGGAACCGCTTGCGTAGCCCCACAGACCTGGGGGCTGCGGGCTTTCCTGCTGCCTTCAGCCTCAATACCACCCTTTCCCACTTGGTGTCGCGCCAGGCACAAAAATGGCCATATGGCTGGAGATGGGTCGCCCGCACAAGGAGCAAACAGGGTAAACAATGACTTGTTCTAAAGCTCTTTGGGAACGGCTTGCGTAGCCCCAAAGACCTGGGGGCTGCGGGCTTGCCTGGTGCCTTCAGACTCGACATCACCCTTTCCCACTTGGAGCCGCACCAGGCACAAAAATGGCCATACGGCTGGAGATGTGTCCCTTGCCGAAAGACCCAGAAGGGAAAACTAGGCCTTGTTCTAAAGCTCTTTGGGAACCGCTTGCGTAGCACCCACAGACCTGGGGGCTGCGGGCCTTCCTTCTGCCTTCAGCCTCGTCACCACGCTTTCCCTCTTGGCGCCGCACCAGGCACAAAAATGGCCATATGGCTGGAGATGGGTCGCCCGCCCAAGGAGCCAGCAGGGAAAACTAGGCCTTGATCTAAAACTCTTTGGGAACCGCTTGCGTAGCCCCAAAGACCTGGGGGCTGCAGGTTTTTCTGCTGCTTTCAGCCTCGACACCACCCTTTCACACTTGACGCCGCGCCAGGCACAAAAATGGCCATACAGCTGGAGATGGTTCCCCCTCCCAAAGACCCAGCAGGCAAAAATAGGCCTTGTTCTAAAGCTCTATGGGAACCGCTTGCGTAGCCCCAAAGACCTGGGGGCTGCAGGCTTTTCTGCTGCCTTCAGCCTCAAAACCGCCCTTTCCACTTGGCGCCGCGCAAGGCACAAAAATGGCCATACAGATGGAGATGGGTCCCCCGCCCAAAGACCCAGCAGGGAAAACTAGGCCTTGTTCTAAAGCTCTTTGGGAACCACTTGCATAGCCCCACAGACCTGGGGGCTGCGGGCTTTCCTGCTGCCTTCAGCCTCCACACCACCCTTTCCCACTTGGTGCCACGCCAGGCACAAAAACAGCCATACGGCTGGAGATGGGTCCCCCGCCCAAGGAGCCAGCAGGGAAAACCATGCCTTGTTCTAAAGCTCTTTGGGAACCGCTTGCGTAGCCCCACAGACCTGGGGGCTGCGGGCTTTCCTGCTGCCTTCAGCCTCCACACCACCCTTTCCCACTTGGTGTCGCGCCAGGCACAAAACTGGCCATATGGCTGGAGATGGGTCGCCCGCACAAGGAGCAAACAGGGAAAACTATGCCTTGTTCTAAAGCTCTTTGGGATCCGCTTGCGTAGCCCCACAGACCTGGGGGCTGCGGGCTTTCCTGCTGCCTTCAGCCTCGACACCACCCTTTCCCACTTGGCGTCGCGCCAGGCACAGAAATTGCTATACGGCTGGAGATGGGTCTCACGCCCAAGGAGCCACCAGGGAAAACTAGGCCTTGTTCTAAAGCTATTTGGGAACCGCTTGCGTAGCCCCACAGACCTGGGGGCTGCAGGCTTTTCTGCTGCCTTCAGCCACAAAACCGCCCTTTCCCACTTGGTGCCGCGCCAGGCACAAAAATGGCCTTACAGCTGGAGATGGGTCCCCCGCACAACGAGGTAGCAGGGTAAACTAGGCCTTGTTCTAAAGCTCTTTGGGAACCGCTTGCATAGCCCCACAGGCCTGGGGGCTGCGGGCTTTCCTGCTGCCTTCAGCCTCCACACCACCCTTTCCCACTTGGTGCCACGCCAGGCACAAAAACAGCCATACGGCTGGGGATGGGTCCCCCGCCCAAGGAGCCAGCAGGGAAAACTATGTCTTGTTCTAAAGCTCTTTGGGAACCGCTTGCGTAGCCCCACAGACATGGGGGCTGCGGGCTTTCCTGCTGCCTTCAGCCTCGACAACACCCTTTCCCACTTGGTGTCGCGCCAGGCACAAAAATGGCTATACGGCTGGAGATGGGTCCCCCGCCCAAGGAGCCAACAGGGAAAACTAGGCCTTGTTCTAAAGCTCTTAGGGAACCGCTTGCGTAGCCCCAAAGACCTGGGGGCTACAGGTATTTCTGCTGCCTTCAGCCTCGACACCACCCTTTCCACTTGGCGCCGCGCCAGGCACAAAAATGCCTATACGGCTGAAGATAGGTCCCCCGCCCAAGGAGCCAGCAGGAAAAACTAGGCCTTGTTCTAAAGCTCTTTGGGAACCGCTTGCGTAGCCCCAAAGACCTGGGGGCTGCGGGCCCTTCTGCTGCCTTCAGCCTCGACACCACCCTTTCCCTCTTGGCGCCGCGCCAGGCACAAAAACAGCCATACGGCTAGATATGGGTCCCCCGCCCAAGGAGCCAGCAGGGAAAACTAGGCCTTCTTCAAAGATCTTTGGGAAACGATTGCGTAGCCCTACAGACCTGGGTGCTGCAGGTATTTCTGCTGCCTTCAGCCTCGACACCACCCTTTCCACTTGGCGCCGCGCCAGGCACAAAAATGCCTATACGGCTGGAGATGGGTCCCCCGCCCAAGGAGCCAGCAGGAAAAACTAGGCCTTGTTCTAAAGCTCTTTGGGAACCGCTTGCGTAGCCCCACAGACCTGGGGGCTGCGGGCTTTTCTGCTGCCTTCAGCCTCCACACCACACTTTCCCAATTGGCGCCGCGCCAGGCACAAAAACAGCCATACGGCTGGAGATGTGTCCCACGCCGAAAGAACCAGAAGGGAAAACTAGGCCTTCTTCAAAGATCTTTGGGAAACGATTGCGTAGCCCTACAGACCTGGGTGCTGCAGGTATTTCTGCTGCCTTCAGCCTCGACACCACCCTTTCCCACTTGGCGCCGCGCTAGGCACAAAAATGGCCATACGGCTGGAGATGGGTCCCCCGCCCAAAGAGCCAGCAGGGAAAACTAGGCCTTGTTCTAAAGTTCTTTGGGAACCTCTTGCGTAGCCCAACAGACTTGGGGGCTGCGGGCTTTCCTGCTGCCTTCAGCCTCGACACCACCCTTTCCCACTTGGAGCCGCACCAGGCACAAAAATGGCCATACGGCTGGAGATGGGTCCCCCGCCCAAAGACCCTGCAGGGAAAACTAGGCCTTGTTCTAAAGCTCTTTGGGAACCGCTTGCGTAGCACCCACAGACCTGGGGGCTGCGGGCCTTCCTGCTGCCTTCAGCCTCGACACCACCCTTTCCCTCTTGGCGCCGCACCAGGCACAAAAATGGCCATATGGCTGGAGATGGGTCGCCCGCACAAGGAGCCAGCAGGGAAAACTAGGCCTTGATCTAAAACTCTTTGGGAACCGCTTGCGTAGCCCCACAGACCTGGGGGCTGCAGGTTTTTCTGCTGCCTTCAGCCTCGACACCACCCTTTCCCACTTGGCGCCGCGCCAGGCACAAAAATGGCCATACAGCTGGAGATGGGTCCCCGCCCAAAGACCCAGCAGGCAAAAATAGGCCTTGTTCTAAAGCTCTTAGGGAACCTCTTGCGTAGCCCCACAGACCTGGGGGCTGCGGGCTTTCCTGCTGCCTTCAGCCTCGACATCACCCTTTCCCACTTGGCGCCGCGCCAGGGGCAAAAATGGCAATACGGCTGGAGATGGGTCCCCCGCCCAAACAGCCAGCAGGGAAAACTAGGCCTTGTTCTAAAGCTCTTAGGGAACCTCTTGCGTAGCCTCAGAGACCTGGGGGCTGCGGGCTTTCCTGCTGCCTTCACCCTCCACACCACCCTTTCCCACTTGGTGCCACGCCAGGCACAAAAACAGCCATACGGCTGGGGATGGGTCCCCCGCCCAAGGAGCCAGCAGGGAAAACTATGTCTTGTTCTAAAGCTCTTTGGGAACCGCTTGCGTAGCCCCACAGACCTGGGGGCTGCGGGCTTTCCTGCTGCCTTCAGCCTCGACAACACCCTTTCCCACTTGGTGTCGCGCCAGGCACAAAAATGGCTATACGGCTGGAGATGGGTCCCCCGCCCAAGGAGCCAACAGGGAAAACTAGGCCTTGTTCTAAAGCTCTTAGGGAACCGCTTGCGTAGCCCCAAAGACCTGGGGGCTACAGGTATTTCTGCTGCATTCAGCCTCGACACCACCCTTTCCACTTGGCGCAGCGCCAGGCACAAAAATGCCTATACGGCTGAAGATAGGTCCCCCGCCCAAGGAGCCAGCAGGAAAAACTAGGCCTTGTTCTAAAGCTCTTTGGGAACCGCTTGCGTAGCCCCAAAGACCTGGGGGCTGCGGGCCCTTCTGCTGCCTTCAGCCTCGACACCACCCTTTCCCTCTTGGCGCCGCGCCAGGCACAAAAATGGCCATACGGCTAGATATGGGTCCCCCGCCCAAGGAGGCAGCAGGGAAAACTATGCCTTCTTCTAAAGCTCTTTAGGAACCGCTTGCGTAGCCCCACAGACCTGGGGGCTGCGGGCTTTTCTGCTGCCTTCAGCCTCCATACCACACTTTCCCAATTGGCGCCGCGCCAGGCACAAAAACAGCCATACGGCTGGAGATGTGTCCCACGCCGAAAGAACCAGCAGGGAAAACTAGGCCTTCTTCAAAGATCTTTGGGAAACGATTGCGTAGCCCTACAGACCTGGGTGCTGCAGGTATTTCTGCTGCCTTCAGCCTCGACACCACCCTTTCCCACTTGGCGCCGCGCTAGGCACAAAAATGGCCATACGGCTGGAGATGGGTCCCCCGCCCAAAGAGCCAGCAGGGAAAACTAGGCCTTGTTCTAAAGCTATTTGGGAAACTCTTGCGTAGCCCCACAGACCTGGGGGCTGCGGGCTTTCCTGCTGCCTTCAGCCTCGACACCACCCTTTCCCACTTGGAGCCGCACCAGGCACAAAAATGGCCATACGGCTGGAGATGGGTCCCCCGCCCAAAGACCCAGCAGGGAAAACTATGCCTTGTTCTAAAGCTCTTTGGGAACCGCTTGCGTAGCCCCACAGACCTGGGGGCTGCGGGCCTTCCTGCTGCCTTCAGCCTCGACACCACCCTTTCCCTCTTGGCGCCGCACCAGGCACAAAAATGGCCATATGGCTGGAGATGGGTCGCCCGCACAAAGAGCCAGCAGGGAAAACTAGGCCTTGATCTAAAACTCTTTGGGAACCGCTTGCGTAGCCCCAAAGACCTGGGGGCTGCAGGTTTTTCTGCTGCCTTCAGCCTCGACACCACCCTTTCCCACTTGGCGCCGCGCCAGGCACAAAAATGGCCATACAGCTGGAGATGGTTCCCCCTCACAAATACCCAGCAGGCAAAAATAGGCCTTGTTCTAAAGCTCTTAGGGAACCTCTTGCGTAGCCCCACAGACCTGGGGGCTGCGGGCTTTACTGCTGCCTTCAGCCTCCACACCACCCTTTCCCCTTGGCGCCGCACCAGGCACAAAAATGGCCATACGGCTGGAGATGTGTCCCCCGCCCAAAGACCCAGAAGGGAAAACTAGGCCTTGTTCTAAAGCTCTTTGGGAACCGCTTGCGTAGCACCCACAGACCTGGGGGCTGCAGGCTTTCCTGCTGCCTTCAGCCTCAATACTACGCTTTCCCACTAGGTGTCGCACCAGGCCCAGAAATGGCCATACGGCTCGAGATGGGTCCCCCGCCCAAGGAGCCAGCAGGGAAAACTATGCCTTGTTCTAAAGCTCTTTGGGAACCGCTTGCGTAGCCCCACAGACCTGGGGGCTGCAGGCTTTTCTGCTGCCTTCAGCCTCAAAACCGCCCTTTCCACTTGGCGCCACGCCAGGCACTAAAATGGCCATACAGCTGGAGATGGGTCCCCCGCCCAAAGACCCTGAAGGGAAAACTAGGCCTTGTTTTAAAGCTCTTTGGGAACCGCATGCGTTGCACCCATAGACCACGGGGCTGCAGGCTTTCCTGCTGCCTTCATCCTCAATACTACGCTTTCCCACTAGGTGTCGCTCCAGGCCCAAAAATGGCCATACGGCTGGAGATGTGTCCCCCGCCCAAGGAACCAGCAGGGAAAATTATGCCTTGTTCTAAAGCTCTTTGGGAACCGCTTGCGTAGCCCCACAGACCTGGGGGCTGCGGGCTTTCCTGCTGCCTTCAGCCTCGACATCACCCTTTCCCACTTGGCGCCGCGCCAGGAGCAAAAATGGCCATACAGCTGGAGATGGGTCCCCCGCACAAGGAGCCAGCAGGGAAAACTAAGCCTTGTTCTAAAGCTCTTTGGGAACCGCTTGCGTAGCCCCACAGACCTGGGGGCTGCGGGCTTTCCTGCTGCCTTCTGCCTTGACATGACCCTTTGCCACTTTGCACTGCGCTAGCTACAAAAATGGCCATATGGCTGGAGATGGGTCCCACGCCCAAAGAACCAGCAGGGAAAACTATGCCTTGTTCTAAAGCTCTTTGGGAACCGCTTGCGTAGCCCCACAGACCTGGGCGCTGCGGGCTTTCCTGCTGCCTTCAGCCTCGACATCACCCTTTCCCACTTGGTGCCGCGCCAAGCACAAAAATGGCCATATGGCTGGAGATGGTTCCCCCGCCCAAGGAGCCAGCAGGGAAAATTATGCCTTGTTCTAAAGCTCTTTGGGAACCGCTTGCGTAGCACCCACAGACCTGGGGGCTGCAGGCTTTCCTGCTGCCTTCAACGTCAATACTACGCTTTCCCACTAGGTGTCGCTCAAGGCCCAAAAATGGCCATACGGCTGGAGATGGGTCCCCCGCCCAAGGAACCTTCAGGGATAACTATGCCTTGTTCTAAAGCTCTTTGGGAACCGCTTGCGTAGCCCCACAGACCTGGGGGCTGCGGGCTTTCCTGCTGCCTTCAGCCTCCACACCACCCTTTCCCACTTGGCGTAGCGCCAGGCACAAAAATGGCTATACAGCTGGAGATGGGTCCCCCGCCCAAAGACCCAGCAGGGAAAACTAGGCCTTGTTCTAAAGCTCTTTGGGAATCGCTTGCGTAGCCCCAAAGACCTGGGGGCTGCAGGCTTTTCTGCTGCGTTCAGCCTCAAAACCGCCCTTTCCACTTGGCGCCGCGCCAGGCACAAAAACAGCCATACGGCTGGGGATGGGTCCCCCGCCCAAAGACCCAGCAGGGAAAACTATGTCTTGTTCTAAAGCTCTTTGGGAACCGCTTGCGTAGCCCCACAGACCTGGGGGCTGCGGGCTTTTCTGCTGCCTTCAGCCTCGACAACACCCTTTCCCACTTGGTGTCGCGCCAGGCACAAAAATGGCTATACGGCTGGAGATGGGTCCCCCGCCCAAGGAGCCAACAGGGAAAACTAGGCCCTGTTCTAAAGCTCTTAGGGAACCGCTTGCGTAGCCCCACAGACCTGGGCGCTGCGGGCTTTCCTGCTGCCTTCAGCCTTGACACAACCCTTTCCCACTTGGTGCCGCGCCAGGCACAAAAATGGCCATATGGCTGGAGATGGTTCCCCCGCCCAAGGAGCCAGCAGGGAAAACTAGGCCTTGTTCTAAAGCTATTTGGGAATCGCTTGCGTAGCCCCAAAGACCTGGGGGCTGCAGGCTTTTCTGCTGCCTTCAGCCTCGACACCACCCTTTCCACTTGGCGCCGCGCCAGGCACAAAAATGGCCATACGGCTGGAGATGGGTCCCCCGCCCAAAGACCCAGCAGGGAAAACTAAGCCTTGTTCTAAAGCTCTTTGGGAACCGCTTGCGTAGCACCCACAGACCTGGGGGCTGCGGGCCCTTCTGCTGCCTTCAGCCTCGACACCACCCTTTCCCTCTTGGCGCCGCGCCAGGCACAAAAATGGCCATACGGCTAGATATGGGTCCCCCGCCCAAGGAGGCAGCAGGGAAAACTATGCCTTCTTCTAAAGCTCTTTAGGAACCGCTTGCGTAGCCCCACAGACCTGGGGGCTGCGGGCTTTTCTGCTGCCTTCAGCCTCCATACCACACTTTCCCAATTGGCGCCGCGCCAGGCACAAAAACAGCCATACGGCTGGAGATGTGTCCCACGCCGAAAGAACCAGCAGGGAAAACTAGGCCTTCTTCAAAGATCTTTGGGAAACGATTGCGTAGCCCTACAGACCTGGGTGCTGCAGGTATTTCTGCTGCCTTCAGCCTCGACACCACCCTTTCCCACTTGGCGCCGCGCTAGGCACAAAAATGGCCATACGGCTGGAGATGGGTCCCCCGCCCAAAGAGCCAGCAGGGAAAACTAGGCCTTGTTCTAAAGCTATTTGGGAAACTCTTGCGTAGCCCCACAGACCTGGGGGCTGCGGGCTTTCCTGCTGCCTTCAGCCTCGACACCACCCTTTCCCACTTGGAGCCGCACCAGGCACAAAAATGGCCATACGGCTGGAGATGGGTCCCCCGCCCAAAGACCCAGCAGGGAAAACTATGCCTTGTTCTAAAGCTCTTTGGGAACCGCTTGCGTAGCCCCACAGACCTGGGGGCTGCGGGCCTTCCTGCTGCCTTCAGCCTCGACACCACCCTTTCCCTCTTGGCGCCGCACCAGGCACAAAAATGGCCATATGGCTGGAGATGGGTCGCCCGCACAAAGAGCCAGCAGGGAAAACTAGGCCTTGATCTAAAACTCTTTGGGAACCGCTTGCGTAGCCCCAAAGACCTGGGGGCTGCAGGTTTTTCTGCTGCCTTCAGCCTCGACACCACCCTTTCCCACTTGGCGCCGCGCCAGGCACAAAAATGGCCATACAGCTGGAGATGGTTCCCCCTCACAAATACCCAGCAGGCAAAAATAGGCCTTGTTCTAAAGCTCTTAGGGAACCTCTTGCGTAGCCCCACAGACCTGGGGGCTGCGGGCTTTACTGCTGCCTTCAGCCTCCACACCACCCTTTCCCCTTGGCGCCGCACCAGGCACAAAAATGGCCATACGGCTGGAGATGTGTCCCCCGCCCAAAGACCCAGAAGGGAAAACTAGGCCTTGTTCTAAAGCTCTTTGGGAACCGCTTGCGTAGCACCCACAGACCTGGGGGCTGCAGGCTTTCCTGCTGCCTTCAGCCTCAATACTACGCTTTCCCACTAGGTGTCGCACCAGGCCCAGAAATGGCCATACGGCTCGAGATGGGTCCCCCGCCCAAGGAGCCAGCAGGGAAAACTATGCCTTGTTCTAAAGCTCTTTGGGAACCGCTTGCGTAGCCCCACAGACCTGGGGGCTGCAGGCTTTTCTGCTGCCTTCAGCCTCAAAACCGCCCTTTCCACTTGGCGCCACGCCAGGCACTAAAATGGCCATACAGCTGGAGATGGGTCCCCCGCCCAAAGACCCTGAAGGGAAAACTAGGCCTTGTTTTAAAGCTCTTTGGGAACCGCATGCGTTGCACCCATAGACCACGGGGCTGCAGGCTTTCCTGCTGCCTTCATCCTCAATACTACGCTTTCCCACTAGGTGTCGCTCCAGGCCCAAAAATGGCCATACGGCTGGAGATGTGTCCCCCGCCCAAGGAACCAGCAGGGAAAATTATGCCTTGTTCTAAAGCTCTTTGGGAACCGCTTGCGTAGCCCCACAGACCTGGGGGCTGCGGGCTTTCCTGCTGCCTTCAGCCTCGACATCACCCTTTCCCACTTGGCGCCGCGCCAGGAGCAAAAATGGCCATACAGCTGGAGATGGGTCCCCCGCACAAGGAGCCAGCAGGGAAAACTAAGCCTTGTTCTAAAGCTCTTTGGGAACCGCTTGCGTAGCCCCACAGACCTGGGGGCTGCGGGCTTTCCTGCTGCCTTCTGCCTTGACATGACCCTTTGCCACTTTGCACTGCGCTAGCTACAAAAATGGCCATATGGCTGGAGATGGGTCCCACGCCCAAAGAACCAGCAGGGAAAACTATGCCTTGTTCTAAAGCTCTTTGGGAACCGCTTGCGTAGCCCCACAGACCTGGGCGCTGCGGGCTTTCCTGCTGCCTTCAGCCTCGACATCACCCTTTCCCACTTGGTGCCGCGCCAAGCACAAAAATGGCCATATGGCTGGAGATGGTTCCCCCGCCCAAGGAGCCAGCAGGGAAAATTATGCCTTGTTCTAAAGCTCTTTGGGAACCGCTTGCGTAGCACCCACAGACCTGGGGGCTGCAGGCTTTCCTGCTGCCTTCAACGTCAATACTACGCTTTCCCACTAGGTGTCGCTCAAGGCCCAAAAATGGCCATACGGCTGGAGATGGGTCCCCCGCCCAAGGAACCTTCAGGGATAACTATGCCTTGTTCTAAAGCTCTTTGGGAACCGCTTGCGTAGCCCCACAGACCTGGGGGCTGCGGGCTTTCCTGCTGCCTTCAGCCTCCACACCACCCTTTCCCACTTGGCGTAGCGCCAGGCACAAAAATGGCTATACAGCTGGAGATGGGTCCCCCGCCCAAAGACCCAGCAGGGAAAACTAGGCCTTGTTCTAAAGCTCTTTGGGAATCGCTTGCGTAGCCCCAAAGACCTGGGGGCTGCAGGCTTTTCTGCTGCGTTCAGCCTCAAAACCGCCCTTTCCACTTGGCGCCGCGCCAGGCACAAAAACAGCCATACGGCTGGGGATGGGTCCCCCGCCCAAAGACCCAGCAGGGAAAACTATGTCTTGTTCTAAAGCTCTTTGGGAACCGCTTGCGTAGCCCCACAGACCTGGGGGCTGCGGGCTTTTCTGCTGCCTTCAGCCTCGACAACACCCTTTCCCACTTGGTGTCGCGCCAGGCACAAAAATGGCTATACGGCTGGAGATGGGTCCCCCGCCCAAGGAGCCAACAGGGAAAACTAGGCCCTGTTCTAAAGCTCTTAGGGAACCGCTTGCGTAGCCCCACAGACCTGGGCGCTGCGGGCTTTCCTGCTGCCTTCAGCCTTGACACAACCCTTTCCCACTTGGTGCCGCGCCAGGCACAAAAATGGCCATATGGCTGGAGATGGTTCCCCCGCCCAAGGAGCCAGCAGGGAAAACTAGGCCTTGTTCTAAAGCTATTTGGGAATCGCTTGCGTAGCCCCAAAGACCTGGGGGCTGCAGGCTTTTCTGCTGCCTTCAGCCTCGACACCACCCTTTCCACTTGGCGCCGCGCCAGGCACAAAAATGGCCATACGGCTGGAGATGGGTCCCCCGCCCAAAGACCCAGCAGGGAAAACTAAGCCTTGTTCTAAAGCTCTTTGGGAACCGCTTGCGTAGCACCCACAGACCTGGGGGCTGCAGGCTTTCCTGCTGCCTTCAGCCTCAATACTACGCTTTCCCACTAGGTGTCGCTCCAGGCACAAAAATGGCCATACGGCTGGAGATGGGTCCACCGCCCAAGGAACCTTCAGGGATAACTATGCCTTGTTCTAAAGCTCTTTGGGAACCGCTTGTGTAGCCCCACAGACCTGGGGGCTGCGGGCTTTCCTGCTGCCTTCAGCCTCCACACCACCCTTTCCCACTTGGCATAGCGCCAGGCACAAAAATGGCTATACAGCTGGAGATGGGCCCCCCGCCCAAGGAGCCAGCAGGGAAAACTATGCCTTGTTCTAAAGCTCTTTGGGAACTGCTTGCGTAGCCCCACAGACCTGGGGGCTGCGGGCTTTCCTGCTGCCTTCAGCCTCGAAACCACCCTTTCCCACTTGGTGCCACGCCAGGCACAAAAACAGCCATACGGCTGGAGATGGGTCCCCCGCCCAAGGAGCCAGCAGGGAAAACTAGGCCTTGTTCTAAAGATCTTTGGGAACCGCTTGCGTAGCCCCACAGACCTGGGGGCTGCGGGCTTTCCTGCTGCCTTCAGCCTCCACACCACCCTTTCCCACATGGTGTCACGCCAGGCACAAAAATGGCCATACGGCTGGAGATGGGTCCCCCGCACAAGGAGCCAGCAGGGAAAACTAGGCCTTGTTCTAAAGCTATTTGAGAATCGCTTGCGTAGCCCCAAAGACCTGGGGGCTGCAGGCTTTTCTGCTGCGTTCAGCCTCAAAACCGCCCTTTCCACTTGGCGCCGCGCCAGGCACAAAAATGGCTATACGGCTGGAGATGGGTCGCCCGCCCAAGGAGCCAGCAGGGAAAACTAGGCCTTGTTCTAAAGCTCTTAGGGAACCGCTTGCGTAGCCCCACAGACCTGGGGGCTGCAGGCTTTTCTGCTGCCTTCAGCCTCGAAACCACCCTTTCCCACTTGGTGCCACGCCAGGCACAAAAACAGCCATACGGCTGGAGACGGGTCCCCCGCCCAAAGAGCCAGCAGGGAAAACTATGCCTTGTTCTAAAGCTCTTTGGGAACCACTTGCGTAGCACCCACAAACCTGGGGGCTGCAGGCTTTCCTGCTGCCTTCAACCTCAATATTACACTTTCCCACTAGGTGTCGCTCCAGGCACAAAAACAGCCATACGGCTGGAGATGGGTCCCCCGCCCAAGGAGCCAGCAGGGAAAACTATGCCTTGTTCTAAAGCTATTTGGGAACCTCTTGCGTAGCCCCACAGACCTGGGGGCTGCGGGCCTTCCTGCTGCCTTCAGCCTCGACACCACCCTTTCCCTCTTGGCCCCGCACCAGGCACAAAAATGGCCATACAGCTGGAGGTGGGTCGCCCGCCCAAGGAGCCAGCAGGGAAAACTAGGCCTTGATCTAAAACTCTTTGGGAACCGCTTGCGTAGCCCCAAAGACCTGGGGGCTGCAGGTTTTTCTGCTGCCTTCAGCCCCGACACCACCCTTTCCCACTTAGAGCCGCGCCAGGCACAAAAATGGCCATACAGCTGGAGATGGTTCCCCCTCCCAAAGACCCAGCAGGCAAAAATAGGCCTTGTTCTAAAGCTCTTTGGGAACCGCTTGCGTAGCCCCACAGACCTGGGGGCTGCGGGCTTTTCTGCTGCCTTCAGCCTCAAAACCGCCCTTTCCACTTGGCGCCGCGCCAGGCACAAAAATAGCCATACGGCTGGAGATGGGTCCCCCGCCCAAAGACCCTGAATGGAAAACTATGCCTTGTTCTAAAGCTCTTTGGGAACTGCTTGCGTAGCACCCACAGACCTGGGGGCTGCAGGCTTTCCTGCTGCCTTCAACGTCAATACTACGCTTTCCCACTAGGTGTCGCTCCAGGCCCAAAAATGGCCATACGGCTGGAGATGGGTCCCCCGCCCAAGGAACCAGCAGGGAAAACTGTGCCTTGTTCTACAACTCTTGGGGAACCGCTTGCGTAGCCCCACAGACCTGGGGGCTGCGGGCTTTCCTGCTGCCTTCAGCCTCGACACCACCCTTTCCCACTTGGTACCACGCCAGGCACAAAAACAGCCATACGGCTGGAGATGGGTCCCCCGCCCAAAGAGCCAGCAGGGAAAACTATGCCTTGTTCTAAAGCTCTTTGGGAACCGCTTGCGTAGCCCCACAGACCTGGGGGCTGCGGGCTTTCCTGCTGCCTTTAGCCTCGAAACCACCCTTTCCCACTTGGTGCAACGCCAGGCACAAAAATGGCTATACGGCTGGAGATGGGTCCCACGCCCAAGGAGCCAGCAGGGAAAACTATGCCTTCTTCTAAAGCTCTTTGGGAACCACTTGCGTAGCCCCACAGACCTGGGGGCTGCGGGCTTTCCTGCTGCCTTCAGCCTCGACACCACCCTTTCCCACTTGGTGCCACGCCAGGCACAAAAACAGCCATACGGCTGGAGATGGGTCCCACGCCCAAGGGGCCAGCAGGGAAAACTATGTCTTGTTCTAAAGCTCTTTGGGATCCGCTTGCGTAGCCCCACAGACCTGGGGGCTGCGGTCTTTCCTGCTGCCTTCTGCCTCCACACCACTCTTTCCGACTTGGCGTCGCGCCAGGCACAAAAATGGCTATACGGCTGGAGATGGGTCCCCCGCCCAAGGAGCCAACAGGGAAAACTAGGCCTTGTTCTAAAGCTCTTTGGGAACCGCTTGCGTAGCCTCAAAGACCTGGGGTCTACAGGTATTTCTGCTGCCTTCAGCCAAGACACCACCCTTTCCACTTGGCGCCGCGCCAGGCACAAAAATGGCTATATGGCTGGAGATGGTTCCCCCACCCAAGGAGCCAGCAGGGAAAACTATGCCTTGTTCTAAAGCTCTTTGGGAACCGCTTGCGTAACCCCACAGACCTGGGTGCTGCGGGCTTTCCTGCTGCCTTCAGCCTCGACACCACCCTTTCCCACTTGGTGCCACGCCAGGCACAAAAACAGCCATACGGCTGGAGATGGGTCCCCCGCCCTAAGAGCCAGCAGGGAAAACTATGCCTTCTTCTAAAGCTCTTTGGGAACCGCTTGCGTAGCCCCACAGACCTGGGGGCTGCAGGCTTTCCTGCTGCCTTCAGCCTCAAAACCACCCTTTCCCACTTGGTGCCACGCCAGGCACAAAAATGGCTATACGGCTGGAGATGGGTCCCCCGCCCAAGGAGCCAGCAGGGAAAAATATGCCTTGTTTTAAAGCTCTTTGGTAACCGCTTGCGTAGCCCCACAGACCTGGGGGCTGCGGGCTTTCCTGCTGCCTTCAGCCTCGACACCACCCTTTCCCACTTGGCGCCGCGCCAGGAGCAAAAATGGCCATACGGCTGGAGATGGGTCCCCCACCCAAGGAGCCAGCAGGGAAAACTATGCCTTGTTCTAAAGCTCTTTGGGAACCGCTTGCGTAGCCCCACAGACCTGGGGGCTGCGGGCTTTCCTGCTGCCTTCAGCCTCGACATCACCCTTTCCCACTTGGCGTCGCGCCAGGCACAAAAATGGCCATATGGCTGGAGATGGGTCGCCAGCACAAGGAGCCAGCAGGGAAAACTATGACTTCTTCTAAAGCTCTTTAGGAACCGCTTGCGTAGCCCCACAGACCTGGGGGCTGCGGGCTTTCCTGCTGCCTTCAGCCTCCACACCACTCTTTCCCACTTGGCTTCGCGCCAGGCACAAAAATGGCTATACGGCTGGAGATGGGTCCCCCGCCCAAGGAGCCAACAGGGAAAACTAGGCCTTGTTTTAAAGCTCTTTGGGAACCGCTTGCGTAGCCCCACAGACCTGGGGGCTACAGGTATTTCTGCTGCCTTCAGCCTCGACACCACCCTTTCCACTTGGCGCCGCGCCAGGCACAAAAATGGCCATATGGCTGGAGATGGTTCCCCCACCCAAGGAGCCAGCAGGGAAAACTATGCCTTGTTCTAAAGCTCTTTGGGAACCGCTTGCATAACCCCACAGACCTGGGGGCTGCGGGCTTTCCTGCTGCCTTCAGCCTCGACACCACCCTTTCCCACTTGGTGCCACGCCAGGCACAAAAACAGCCATACGGCTGGAGATGGGTCCCCCGCCCAAAGAACCAGCAGGGAAAACTATGCCTTGTTCTAAAGCTCTTAGGGAACCGCTTGCGTAGCCCCACAGACCTGGGGGCTGCGGGCTTTCCTGCTGCCTTCAGCCTCGACACCACCCTTTCCCACTTGGTGCCACGCCAGGCACAAAAACAGCCATACGGCTGGAGATGGGTCCCCCGCCCAAAGAGCCAGAAGGGAAAACTATGCCTTGTTCTAAAGCTCTTTGGGAACCGCTTGCGTAGCACCCACAAACCTGGGGGCTGCAGGCTTTCCTGCTGCCTTCAACCTCAATATTACACTTTCCCACTAGGTGTCGCTCCAGGCACAAAAACAGCCATACGGCTGGAGATGGGTCCCCCGCCCAAGGAGCCAGCAGGGAAAACTATGCCTTGTTCTAAAGCTATTTGGGAACCTCTTGCGTAGCCCCACAGACCTGGGGGCTGCGGGCCTTCCTGCTGCCTTCAGCCTCGACACCACCCTTTCCCTCTTGGCCCCGCACCAGGCACAAAAATGGCCATACAGCTGGAGGTGGGTCGCCCGCCCAAGGAGCCAGCAGGGAAAACTAGGCCTTGATCTAAAACTCTTTGGGAACCGCTTGCGTAGCCCCACAGACCTGGGGGCTGCGGGCCTTCCTGCTGCCTTCAGCCTCGACACCACCCTTTCCCTCTTGGCCCCGCACCAGGCACAAAAATGGCCATACAGCTGGAGGTGGGTCGCCCGCCCAAGGAGCCAGCAGGGAAAACTAGGCCTTGATCTAAAACTCTTTGGGAACCGCTTGCGTAGCCCCAAAGACCTGGGGGCTGCAGGTTTTTTGCTGCCTTCAGCCTCGACACCACCCTTTCCCACTTGGTGCCACACCAGGCACAAAAACAGCCATACGGCTGGAGATGGGTCCCCAGCCCAAAGAGCCAGCAGGGAAAAGTATGCCTTGTTCTAAAGCTCTTTGGGAACCGCTTGCGTAGCCCCACAGACCTGGGGGCTGCGGGCTTTCCTGCTGCCTTCAGCCTCGACATCACCCTTTCCACTTGGCGCCACGCCAGGCACTAAAATGGCCATACAGATGGAGATGGGTCCCCCTCCCAAAGACCCAGAAGGGAAAACTATGCCTTGTTCTAAAGCTCTTTGGGAACCGCTTGCGTAGCACCCACAGACCTGGGGGCTGCAGGCTTTCCTGCTGCCTTCAGCCTCAATACTACGCTTTCCCACTAGGTGTCGCTCCAGGCCCAAAAATGGCCATACGGCTGGAGATGGGTCCCCCGCCCAAGTTACCAGCAGGGAAAATTATGCCTTGTTCTAAAGCTCTTAGGGAACCGCTTGCGTAGCCCCACAGACCTGGGGGCTGCAGGCTTTCCTGCTGCCTTTAGCCTCGACATCACCCTTTCCCACTTGGCGCCGCGCCAAGAGCAATAATGGCCATACGGCTGGAGATGGGTCCCCCGCACAAGGAGCCAGCAGGGAAAACTAAGCCTTGTTCTAAAGCTCTTAGGGAACCTCTTGCGTAGCCCCACAGACCTGGGAGCTGCGGGCCTTCCTGCTGCCTTCAGCCTCGACACCACCCTTTCCCACTTGGTGCCGCACCAGGCACAAAAATTGCTATACGTCTGGAGAATGGTCCCCCGCCCAAGGAGCCAGCAGGAAAAACTAGGCCTTGATCTAAAGCTCTTTGGGAACCGCTTGCGTAGCCCCAAAGACCTGGGGGCTGCAGGTTTTTCTGCTGCCTTCAGCCCCGACACCACCCTTTCCCACTTAGAGCCGCGCCAGGCACAAAAATGGCCATACAGCTGGAGATGGTTCCCCCTCCCAAAGACCCAGCAGGCAAAAATAGGCCTTGTTCTAAAGCTCTTTGGGAACCGCTTGCGTAGCCCCACAGACCTGGGGGCTGCGGGCTTTTCTGCTGCCTTCAGCCTCCAAAACCGCCCTTTCCACTTGGCGCCGCGCCAGGCACAAAAATGGCCATACGGCTGGAGATGGGTCCCCCGCCCAAAGACCCTGAATGGAAAACTATGCCTTGTTCTAAAGCTCTTTGGGAACCGCTTGCGTAGCACCCACAGACCTGGGGGCTGCAGGCTTTCCTGCTGCCTTCAACGTCAATACTACGCTTTCCCACTAGGTGTCGCTCCAGGCCCAAAAATGGCCATACGGCTGGAGATGGGTCCCCCATCCAAGGAGCCAGCAGGGAAAACTATGCCTTGTTCTAAAGCTCTTTGGGAACCGCTTGCGTAACCCCACAGACCTGGGGGCTGCGGGCTTTCCTGCTGCCTTCAGCCTCGACACCACCCTTTCCCACTTGGTACCACGCCAGGCACAAAAACAGCCATACGGCTGGAGATGGGTCCCCCGCCCAAAGAGCCAGCAGGGAAAACTATGCCTTGTTCTAAAGCTCTTTGGGAATCGCTTGCGTAGCCCCACAGACCTGGGGGCTGCAGGCTTTTCTGCTGCGTTCAGCCTCAAAACCGCCCTTTCCACTTGGCGCCGCGCCAGGCACAAAAACAGCCATACGGCTGGAGATGGGTCTCCCGCCCAAGGAGCCAGCAGGGAAAACTAGGCCTTGTTCTAAAGCTCTTAGGGAACCGCTTGCGTAGCCCCACAGACCTGGGGGCTGCAGGCTTTTCTGCTGCCTTCAGCCTCGAAACCACCCTTTCCCACTTGGTGCCACGCCAGGCACAAAAACAGCCATACGGCTGGAGATGGGTCCCCCGCCCAAAGAGCCAGCAGGGAAAACTATGCCTTGTTCTAAAGCTCTTTGGGAACCGCTTGCGTAGCACCCACAAACCTGGGGGCTGCAGGCTTTCCTGCTGCCTTAAACCTCAATATTACACTTTCCCACTAGGTGTCGCTCCAGGCACAAAAACAGCCATACGGCTGGAGATGGGTCCCCCGCCCAAGGAGCCAGCAGGGAAAACTATGCCTTGTTCTAAAGCTATTTGGGAACCTCTTGCGTAGCCCCACAGACCTGGGGGCTGCGGGCCTTCCTGCTGCCTTCAGCCTCGACACCACCCTTTCCCTCTTGGCCCCGCACCAGGCACAAAAATGGCCATACGGCTGGAGATGGGTCCCCCGCCCAAGGAGCCAGCAGGGAAAACTAGGCCTTGATCTAAAACTCTTTGGGAACCGCTTGCGTAGCCCCAAAGACCTGGGGGCTGCAGGTTTTTTGCTGCCTTCAGCCTCGACACCACCCTTTCCCACTTGGTGCCACACCAGGCACAAAATCAGCCATACGGCTTTAGATGGGTCCCCAGCCCAAAGAGCCAGCAGGGAAAAGTATGCCTTGTTCTAAAGCTCTTTGGGAACCGCTTGCGTAGCCCCACAGACCTGGGGGCTGCGGGCTTTCCTGCTGCCTTCAGCCTCGACATCACCCTTTCCACTTGGCGCCACGCCAGGCACTAAAATGGCCATACAGATGGAGATGGGTCCCCCGCCCAAAGACCCAGAAGGGAAAACTATGCCTTGTTCTAAAGCTCTTTGGGAACCGCTTGCGTAGCACCCACAGACCTGGGGGCTGCGGGCTTTCCTGCTGCCTTTAGCCTCGACATCACCCTTTCCCACTTGGCGCCGCGCCAAGAGCAATAATGGCCATACGGCTGGAGATGGGTCCCCCGCACAAGGAGCCAGCAGGGAAAACTAGGCCTTGTTCTAAAGCTCTTAGGGAACCTTTGCGTAGCCCCACAGACCTGGGAGCTGCGGGCCTTCCTGCTGCCTTCAGCCTCGACACCACCCTTTCCCACTTGGTGCCGCACCAGGCACAAAAATTGCTATACGTCTGGAGAATGGTCCCCCGCCCAAGGAGCCAGCAGGGAAAACTAGGCCTTGATCTAAAACTCTTTGGGAACCGCTTGCGTAGCCCCAAAGACCTGGGGGCTGCAGGTTTTTCTGCTGCCTTCAGCCCCGACACCACCCTTTCCCACTTAGAGCCGCGCCAGGCACAAAAATGGCCATACAGCTGGAGATGGTTCCCCCTCCCAAAGACCCAGCAGGCAAAAATAGGCCTTGTTCTAAAGCTCTTTGGGAACCGCTTGCGTAGCCCCACAGACCTGGGGGCTGCGGGCTTTTCTGCTGCCTTCAGCCTCAAAACCGCCCTTTTCACTTGGCGCCGCGCCAGGCACAAAAATGGCCATACGGCTGGAGATGGGTCCCCCGCCCAAAGAGCCAGCAGGGAAAACTATGCCTTCTTCTAAAGCTCTTTGGGAACCGCTTGCGTAGCCCCACAGACCTGGGGGCTGCGGGCTTTCCTGCTGCCTTTAGCCTCGAAACCACCCTTTCCCACTTGGTGCAACGCCAGGCACAAAAATGGCTATACGGCTGGAGATGGGTCCCACGCCCAAGGAGCCAGCAGGGAAAACTATGCCTTCTTCTAAAGCTCTTTGGGAACCACTTGCGTAGCCCCACAGACCTGGGGGCTGCGGGCTTTCCTGCTGCCTTCAGCCTCGACACCACCCTTTCCCACTTGGTGCCACGCCAGGCACAAAAACAGCCATACGGCTGGAGATGGGTCCCACGCCCAAGGGGCCAGCAGGGAAAACTATGTCTTGTTCTAAAGCTCTTTGGGATCCGCTTGCGTAGCCCCACAGACCTGGGGGCTGCGGGCTTTCCTGCTGCCTTCTGCCTCCACACCACTCTTTCCCACTTGGCGTCGCGCCAGGGACAAAAATGGCTATACGGCTGGAGATGGGTCCCCCGCCCAAGGAGCCAACAGGGAAAACTAGGCCTTGTTCTAAAGCTCTTTGGGAACCGCTTGCGTAGCCCCAAAGACCTGGGGTCTACAGGTATTTCTCCTGCCTTCAGCCAAGACACCACCCTTTCCACTTGGCGCCGCGCCAGGCACAAAAATGGCTATATGGCTGGAGATGGTTCCCCCACCCAAGGAGCCAGCAGGGAAAACTATGCCTTGTTCTAAAGCTCTTTGGGAACCGCTTGCGTAGCCCCACAGACCTGGGGGCTGCGGGCTTTCCTGCTGCCTTCAGCCTCAAAACCACCCTTTCCCACTTGGTGCCACGCCAGGCACAAAAATGGCTATACGGCTGGAGATGGGTCCCCCGCCCAAGGAGCCAGCAGGGAAAACTATGCCGTGTTCTAAAGCTCTTTGGGAACCGCTTGCGTAGCCCCACAGACCTGGGGGCTGCAGGCTTTTCTGATGCCTTCAGCCTCCAAACCGCCCTTTCCACTTGGCGCCGCGCCAGGCACTAAAATAGCCATACAGCTGGAGATGGATCCCCCGCCCAAAGACCCTGACGGGAAAACTAGGCCTTGTTCTAAACCTCTTTGGGAACTGCTTGCGTAGCACCCACAGACCTGGAGGCTGCAGGCTTTCCTGCTGCCTTCAGCCTCAATACTACGCTTTCCCACTAGGTGTCGCTCCAGGCACAAAAATGACCATACGTCTGGAGATGGTTCCCCCACCCAAGGAGCCAGCAGGGAAAGCTATGCCTTGTTCTAAAGCTCTTTGGGAACCGCTTGCGTAGCCCCACAGACCTGGGGGCTGCGGGCTTTCCTGCTGCCTTCAGCCTTGACATGACCATTTCCCACTTGGTGCCGCGCCAGGCAAAAAAAAAAGGCTATACGGCTGAAGATAGGTCCCCCGCCCAAGGAGCCAGCAGGAAAAACTAGGCCTTCTTCTAAAGCTATTTGGGAACCGCTTGCGTAGCCCCACAGACCTGGGGGCTGCAAGCCTTTCTGCTGCCTTCAGCCTCGAAACCACCCTTTCCCACTTGGTGCCAAGCCAGGCACAAAAATGGCTATACGGCTGAAGATGGGTCCCCCGCCCAAGGAGCCAGCAGGGAAAAATATGCCGTGTTCTAAAGCTATTTGGGAACCGCTTGCGTAGCCCCACAGACCTGGGGGCTGCGGGCTTTCCTGCTGCCTTCAGCCTCCACACCACCCTTTCCCACTTGGCGCCGCGCCAGGAGCAAAAATGGCCATACGGCTGGAATTGGGTCCCCCACCCAAGGAGCCAGCAGGGAAAACTAGGCCTTGTTCTAAAGCTCTTTGGGAATCACTTGCGTAGCCCCACAGACGTGGGGGCTGCGGGCTTTCCTGCTGCCTTCAGCCTTGACATGACCATTTCCCACTTGGTGCCATGCCAGGCACAACAATGGCTATACAGCTGAAGATAGGTCCCCCGCCCAAGGAGCCAGCAGGGAAAACTAGGCCTTGTTCTAAAGCTCTTTGGGAACCGCTTGCATAACCCCACAGACCTGGGGGTTGCGGGCTTTCCTGCTGCCTTCAGCCTCGACACCACCCTTTCCCACTTGGTGCCACGCCAGGCACAAAAACAGCCATACGGCTGGAGATGGGTCCCCCGCCCAAAGAGCCAGCAGGGAAAACTAGGCCTTGTTCTAAAGCTCTTAGGGAACCGCTTGCGTAGCCCCACAGACCTGGGGGCTGCGGGCTTTCCTGCTGCCTTCAGCCTCGAAACCACCCTTTCCCACTTGGTGCCAAGCCAGGCACAAAAATGGCTATACGGCTGAAGATGGGTCCCCCGCCCAAGGAGCCAGCAGGGAAAACTATGCCTTGTTCTAAAGCTCTTTGGGAACCGCTTGCGTAGCCCCACAGACCTGGGGGCTGCGGGCTTTCCTACTGCCTTCAGCCTCCAAAACGCCCTTTCCACTTGGCGCCGCGCCAGGCACTAAAATGGCCATACAGCTGGAGATGGATCCCCCGCCCAAAGACCCTGAAGGGAAAACTAGGCCTTGTTCTAAAGCTCTTTGGGAATCGCTTGCGTAGCACCCACAGACCTGGGGGCTGCAGGCTTTCCTGCTGCCTTCAGCCTCAATACTACGCTTTCCCACTAGGTGTCGCGCCAGGCACAAAAATGGCCATATGGCTGGAGATGGGTCGCCAGCACAAGGAGCCAGCAGGGAAAACTATGCCTTCTTCTAAAGCTCTTAGGGAACCGCTTGCGTAGCCCCACAGACCTGGGGGCTACAGGTATTTCTGCTGCCTTCAGCCTCGACACCACCCTTTCCACTTGGCGCCGCGCCAGGCACAAAAATGGCCATATGGCTGGAGATGGTTCCCCCACCCAAGGAGCCAGCAGGGAAAACTATGCCTTGTTCTAAAGCTATTTGGGAACCGCTTGCGTAGCCCCACAGACCTGGGGGCTGCGGGCTTTCCTGCTGCCTTCAGCCTCGAAACCACCCTTTCCCACTTGGTGCCAAGCCAGGCACAAAAATGGCTATACGGCTGGAGATGGGTCCCCCGCCCAAGGAGCCAGCAGGGAAAACTATGCCGTGTTCTAAAGCTCTTTGGGAACCGCTTGCGTAGCCCCAAAGACCTGGGGGCTGTGGGCTTTCCTGCTGCCTTCAGCCTCGACACCACCCTTTCCCACTTGGCGCCGCGCCAGGAGCAAAAATGGCCATACGGCTGGAGATGGGTCCCCCACCCAAGGAGCCAGCAGGGAAAACTAGGCCTTGTTCTAAAGCTCTTTGGGAATCACTTGCGTAGCCCCACAGACCTGGGGGCTGCGAGCTTTCCTGCTGCCTTCTGCCTTGACATGACCATTTCCCACTTGGTGCCGCGCTAGGCACAAAAATGGCTATACGGCTGAAGATAGGTCCCCCGCCCAAGGAGCCAGCAGGAAAAACTAGGCCTTCTTCTAAAGCTATTTCGGAACCGCTTGCGTAGCCCCACAGACCTGGGGGCTGCGGGCCTTTCTGCTGCCTTCATCCTCGAAACCACCCTTTCCCACTTGGCGCCGCGCCAGGCACAAAAATGGCCATACAGCTGGAGATGGTTCCCCCTCCCAAAGACCCTGTAGGCAAAAATAGGCCTTGTTCTAAAGCTCTTTGGGAACCGCTTGCGTAGCCCCACAGACCTGGGGGCTGCGGGCTTTCCTGCTGCCTTCAGCCTCGACACCACCCTTTCCCACTTGGTGCCACGCCAGGCACAAAAACAGCCATACGGCTGGAGATGGGTCCCCAGCCCAAAGAGCCAGCAGGGAAAACTATGCCTTGTTCTAAAGCTCTTTGGGAACCGCTTGCGTAGCTTCACAGACCTGGGGGCTGCGGGCTTTCCTGCTGCCTTCAACCTCAATATTACACTTTCCCACTAGGTGTCGCTCCAGGCCCAAAAATGGCTATACGGCTGGAGATGGTTCCCCCACCCAAGGAGCCAGCAGGGAAAGCTATGCCTTGTTCTAAAGCTCTTTGGGAACCGCTTGCGTAGCCCCACAGACCTGGGGGCTGCGGGCTTTCCTGCTGCCTTCAGCCTCAATACTACGCTTTCCCACTAGGTGTCGCTCCAGGCACAAAAATGGCCATACGGCTGGAGATGGGTCCCCCGCCCAAGGAGCCAGCAGGGAAAACTATTCCTTATTCTAAAGCTCTTAGGGAACCGCTTGCGTAGCCCCACAGACCTGGGGCTGCGAGCTTTCCTGCTGCCTTCAGCCTCGACACCACCCTTTCCCACTTGGCGCCGCGCCAGGCACAAAAATGACCATACGGCTGGAGATGGGTCCCCCGCCCAAGGAGCCAGCAGGAAAAACTAGGCCTAGATCTAAAACTCTTTGGGAACCGCTTGCGTAGCCCCAAAGACCTGGGGGCTGCAGGTTTTTCTGCTGCCTTCAGCCCCGACACCACCCTTTCCCACTTAGAGCCGCGCCAGGCACAAAAATGGCCATACAGCTGGAGATGGTTCCCCCGCCCAAAGACCCAGCAGGCAAAAATAGGCCTTGTTCTAAAGCTCTTTGGGAACCGCTTGCGTAGCCCCACAGACCTGGGGGCTGCGGGCTTTTCTGCTGCCTTCAGCCTCAAAACCGCCCTTTCCACTTGGCGCCGCGCCAGGCACAAAAATGGCCATACGGCTGGAGATGGGTCCCCCGCCCAAAGACCCTGAATGGAAAACTATGCCTTGTTCTAAAGCTCTTTGGGAACCGCTTGCGTAGCACCCACAGACCTGGGGGCTGCAGGCTTTCCTGCTGCCTTCAACGTCAATACTACGCTTTCCCACTAGGTGTCGCTCCAGGCCCAAAAATGGCCATACGGCTGGAGATGGGTCCCCCGCCCAAGGAACCAGCAGGGAAAACTATGCCTTGTTCTACAGCTCTTGGGGAACCGCTTGCGTAGCCCCACAGACCTGGGGGCTGCGGGCTTTCCTGCTGCCTTCAGCCTCCACACCACCCTTTCCCACTTGGTACCACGCCAGGCACAAAAACAGCCATACGGCTGGAGATGGGTCCCCCGCCCAAGGAGCCAACAGGGAAAACTAGGCCTTGTTCTAAAGCTCTTTGGGAACCGCTTGCGTAGCCCCAAAGACCTGGGGTCTACAGGTATTTCTGCTGCCTTCAGCCTAGACACCACCCTTTCCACTTGGCGCCGCGCCAGGCACAAAAATGGCTATATGGCTGGAGATGGTTCCCCCACCCAAGGAGCCAGCAGGGAAAACTATGCCTTGTTCTAAAGCTCTTTGGGAACCGCTTGCGTAACCCCACAGACCTGGGTGCTGCGGGCTTTCCTGCTGCCTTCAGCCTCGACAGCACCCTTTCCCTCTTGGTGCCACGCCAGGCACAAAAACAGCCATACGGCTGGAGATGGGTCCCCCGCCCTAAGAGCCAGCAGGGAAAACTATGCCTTCTTCTAAAGCTCTTTGGGAACTGCTTGCGTAGCCCCACAGACCTGGGGGCTGCGGGCTTTCCTGCTGCCTTCAGCCTCGAAACCACCCTTTCCCACTTGGTGCCACGGCAGGCACAAAAACAGCCATAAGGCTGGAGATGGGTCCCCCGCCCAAAGAGCCAACAGGGAAAACTATGCCTTGTTCTAAAGATCTTTGGGAACCGCTTGCGTAGCCCCACAGACCTGGGGGCTGCGGGCTTTCCTGCTGCCTTCAGCCTCCACACCACCCTTTCCCACTTGGTGTCGCGCCAGGCACAAAAATGGCCATGTGGCTCGAGATGGGTCGCCCGCACAAGGAGCCAGCAGGGAAAACTAGGCCTTGTTCTAAAGCTATTTGGGAATCGCTTGCGTAGCCCCAAAGACCTGGGGGCTGCAGGCTTTTCTGCTGCGTTCAGCCTCAAAACCGCCCTTTCCACTTGGCGCCGCGCCAGGCACAAAAATGGCTATACGGCTGGAGATGGGTCTCCCGCCCAAGGAGCCAGCAGGGAAAACTAGGCCTTGTTCTAAAGCTCTTAGGGAACCGCTTGCGTAGCACCCACAAACCTGGGGGCTGCAGGCTTTCCTGCTGCCTTCAACCTCAATATTACACTTTCCCACTAGGTGTCGCTCCAGGCACAAAAACAGCCATACGGCTGGAGATGGGTCCCCCGCCCAAGGAGCCAGCAGGGAAAACTATGCCTTGTTCTAAAGCTATTTGGGAACCTCTTGCGTAGCCCCACAGACCTGGGGGCTGCAGGTTTTTTGCTGTCTTCAGCCTCGACACCACCCTTTCCCACTTGGTGCCACACCAGGCACAAAAACAGCCATACGGCTGGAGATGGGTCCCCAGCCCAAAGACCCAGCAGGGAAAACTATGCCTTGTTCTAAAGCTCTTTGGGAACCGCTTGCGTAGCCCCAAAGACCTGGGGGCTGCGGGCTTTCCTGCTGCCTTCAGCCTCCACACCACCCTTTCCCACTTGGCGCCGCGCCAGGAGCAAAAATGGCCATACGGCTGGAGATGGGTCCCCCACCCAAGGAGCCAGCAGGGAAAACTAGGCCTTGTTCTAAAGCTCTTTGGGAATCACTTGCGTAGCCCCACAGACCTGGGGGCTGCGGGCTTTCCTGCTGCCTTCTGCCTTGACATGACCATTTCGCACTTGGTGCCGCGCCAGGCACAAAAATGGCAATACGGCTGAAGATAGGTCCCCCGCCCAAAGAGCCAGCAGGAAAAACTAGGCCTTCTTCTAAAGCTATTTGGGAACCGCTTGCGTAGCCCCACAGACCTGGGGGCTGCGGGCCTTTCTGCTGCCTTCATCCTCGAAACGACCCTTTCCCACTTGGCGCCGCGCCAGGCACAAAAATGGCCATACAGCTGGAGATGTTTCCCCCTCCCAAAGACCCAGTAGGCAAAAATAGGCCTTGTTCTAAAGCTCTTTGGGAACCGCTTGCGTAGCCCCACAGACCTGGGGGCTGCGGGCTTTCCTGCTGCCTTCAGCCTCGACACCACCCTTTCCCACTTGGTGCCACGCCAGGCACAAAAACAGCCATACGGCTGGAGATGGGTCCCCAGCCCAAAGAGCCAGCAGGGAAAACTATGCCTTGTTCTAAAGCTCTTTGGGAACCGCTTGCGTAGCTTCACAGACCTGGGGGCTGCGGGCTTTCCTGCTGCCTTCAGCCTCAATAATACGCTTTCCCACTAGGTG
This sequence comes from Chroicocephalus ridibundus, assembly GCF_963924245.1. Lineage (NCBI taxonomy): Eukaryota > Metazoa > Chordata > Aves > Charadriiformes > Laridae > Chroicocephalus > Chroicocephalus ridibundus. The sequence continues at coordinate 726,027 of NW_026961535.1, forward strand.
TCGCTCCAGGCACAAAAACAGCCTTACGGCTGGAGATGGGTCCCCCACCCAAGGAGCCAACAGTGAAAACTAGGCCTTGTACTAAAGCTCTTTGGGAATCACTTGCGTAGCCCCACAGACCTGGGGGCTGCGGGCTTTCCTGCTGCCTTCAGCCTTAACATGACCATTTCCCAATTGGTGCCGCGCCAGGCACAAAAATGGCTATACGGGTGAAGATAGGTCCCCCGCCCAAGGAGCCAGCAGGAAAAACTAGGCCTTGTTCTAAAGCTCTTTGGGAACCGCTTGCGTAGCCCCACAGACCTGGGGGCTGCGGGCTTTCCTGCTGCCTTCAGCCTCGACATCACCCTTTCCCACTTGCCGACGCGCCAGGGGCAAAAATGGCTATACGGCTGGAGATGGGTCCCCCGCCCAAGGAGCCAGCAGGGAAAACTAGGCCTTGTTCTAAAGCTCTTAGGGAACCTCTTGCGTAGCCCCACAGACCTGGGGGCTGCGGGCTTTCCTGCTGCCTTCAGACTCGACACCACCCTTTCCCACTTGGCGCCGCACCAGGCACAAAAATGGCCATACAGCTGGAGATGGTTCCCCCTCCCAAAGACCCAGCAGGCAAAAATAGGCCTTGTTCTAAAGCTCTTTGGGAACCGCTTGCGTAGCCCCACAGACCTGGGGGCTGCGGGCTTTTCTGCTGCCTTCAGCCTCAAAACCGCCCTTTCCACTTGGCGCCGCGCCAGGCACAAAAATGGCCATACGGCTGGAGATGGGTCCCCCGCCCAAAGACCCTGAATGGAAAACTATGCCTTGTTCTAAAGCTCTTTGGGAACCGCTTGCGTAGCACCCACAGACCTGGGGGCTGCAGGCTTTCCTGCTGCCTTCAACGTCAATACTACGCTTTCCCACTAGGTGTCGCTCCAGGCCCAAAAATGGCCATACGGCTAGAGATGGGTCCCCCGCCCAAAGAGCCAGCAGGGAAAACTATGCCTTGTTCTACAGCTCTTGGGGAACCGCTTGCGTAGCACCACAGACCTGGGGGCTGCGGGCTTTCCTGCTGCCTTCAGCCTCCACACCACCCTTTCCCACTTGGTACCACGCCAGGCACAAAAACAGCCATACGGCTGGAGATGGGTCCCCCGCCCTAAGAGCCAGCAGGGAAAACTATGCCTTGTTCTAAAGCTCTTTGGGAACCGCTTGCGTAGCCCCACAGACCTGGGTGCTGCGGGCTTTCCTGCTGCCTTCAGCCTCGAAACCACCCTTTCCCACTTGGTGCAACGCCAGGCACAAAAATGGCTATACGGCTGGAGATGGGTCCCCCGCCCAAGGAGCCAGCAGGGAAAACTATGCCTTCTTCTAAAGCTCTTTGGGAACCACTTGCGTAGCCCCACAGACCTGGGGGCTGCGGGCTTTCCTGCTGCCTTCAGCCTCGACACCACCCTTTCCCACTTGGTGCCACGCCAGGCACAAAAACAGCCATACGGCTGGAGATGGGTCCCACGCCCAAGGGGCCAGCAGGGAAAACTATGTCTTGTTCTAAAGCTCTTTGGGATCCGCTTGCGTAGCCCCACAGACCTGGGGGCTGTGGGCTTTCCTGCTGCCTTCTGCCTCCACACCACTCTTTCCCACTTGGCGTCGCGCCAGGGACAAAAATGGCTATACGGCTGGAGATGGGTCCCCCGCCCAAGGAGCCAACAGGGAAAACTAGGCCTTGTTCTAAAGCTCTTTGGGAACCGCTTGCGTAGCCCCAAAGACCTGGGGTCTACAGGTATTTCTGCTGCCTTCAGCCTAGACACCACCCTTTCCACTTGGCGCCGCGCCAGGCACAAAAATGGCTATATGGCTGGAGATGGTTCCCCCACCCAAGGAGCCAGCAGGGAAAACTATGCCTTGTTCTAAAGCTCTTTGGGAACCGCTTGCGTAACCCCACAGACCTGGGTGCTGCGGGCTTTCCTGCTGCCTTCAGCCTCGACAGCACCCTTTCCCACTTGGTGCCACGCCAGGCACAAAAACAGCCATACGGCTGGAGATGGGTCCCCCGCCCTAAGAGCCAGAAGGGAAAACTATGCCTTCTTCTAAAGCTCTTTGGGAACCGCTTGCGTAGCCCCACAGACCTGGGGGCTGCGGGCTTTCCTGCTGCCTTCAGCCTCGAAACCACCCTTTCCCACTTGGTGCCACGCCAGGCACAAAAACAGCCATACGGCTGGAGATGGGTCCCCCGCCCTAAGAGCCAGCAGGGAAAACTATGCCTTGTTCTAAAGATCTTTGGGAACCGCTTGCGTAGCCCCACAGACCTGGGGGCTGCAGGCTTTCCTGCTGCCTTCAACGTCAATACTACGCTTTCCCACTAGGTGTCGCTCCAGGCCCAAAAATGGCCATACGGCTGGAGATGGGTCCCCCGCCCAAAGAGCCAGCAGGGAAAACTATGCCTTGTTCTACAGCTCTTGGGGAACCGCTTGCGTAGCACCACAGACCTGGGGGCTGCGGGCTTTCCTGCTGCCTTCAGCCTCCACACCACCCTTTCCCACTTGGTACCACGCCAGGCACAAAAACAGCCATACGGCTGGAGATGGGTCCCCCGCCCTAAGAGCCAGCAGGGAAAACTATGCCTTGTTCTAAAGCTCTTTGGGAACCGCTTGCGTAGCCCCACAGACCTGGGTGCTGCGGGCTTTCCTGCTGCCTTCAGCCTCGAAACCACCCTTTCCCACTTGGTGCAACGCCAGGCACAAAAATGGCTATACGGCTGGAGATGGGTCCCCCGCCCAAGGAGCCAGCAGGGAAAACTATGCCTTCTTCTAAAGCTCTTTGGGATCCGCTTGCGTAGCCCCACAGACCTGGGGGCTGTGGGCTTTCCTGCTGCCTTCTGCCTCCACACCACTCTTTCCCACTTGGCGTCGCGCCAGGGACAAAAATGGCTATACGGCTGGAGATGGGTCCCCCGCCCAAGGAGCCAACAGGGAAAACTAGGCCTTGTTCTAAAGCTCTTTGGGAACCGCTTGCGTAGCCCCAAAGACCTGGGGTCTACAGGTATTTCTGCTGCCTTCAGCCTAGACACCACCCTTTCCACTTGGCGCCGCGCCAGGCACAAAAATGGCTATATGGCTGGAGATGGTTCCCCCACCCAAGGAGCCAGCAGGGAAAACTATGCCTTGTTCTAAAGCTCTTTGGGAACCGCTTGCGTAACCCCACAGACCTGGGTGCTGCGGGCTTTCCTGCTGCCTTCAGCCTCGACAGCACCCTTTCCCACTTGGTGCCACGCCAGGCACAAAAACAGCCATACGGCTGGAGATGGGTCCCCCGCCCTAAGAGCCAGAAGGGAAAACTATGCCTTCTTCTAAAGCTCTTTGGGAACCGCTTGCGTAGCCCCACAGACCTGGGGGCTGCGGGCTTTCCTGCTGCCTTCAGCCTCGAAACCACCCTTTCCCACTTGGTGCCACGCCAGGCACAAAAACAGCCATACGGCTGGAGATGGGTCCCCCGCCCTAAGAGCCAGCAGGGAAAACTATGCCTTGTTCTAAAGATCTTTGGGAACCGCTTGCGTAGCCCCACAGACCTGGGGGCTGCAGGCTTTCCTGCTGCCTTCAACGTCAATACTACGCTTTCCCACTAGGTGTCGCTCCAGGCCCAAAAATGGCCATACGGCTGGAGATGGGTCCCCCGCCCTAAGAGCCAGCAGGGAAAACTATGCCTTGTTCTACAGCTCTTGGGGAACCGCTTGCGTAGCACCACAGACCTGGGGGCTGCGGGCTTTCCTGCTGCCTTCAGCCTCCACACCACCCTTTCCCACTTGGTACCACGCCAGGCACAAAAACAGCCATACGGCTGGAGATGGGTCCCCCGCCCTAAGAGCCAGCAGGGAAAACTATGCCTTGTTCTAAAGCTCTTTGGGAACCGCTTGCGTAGCCCCACAGACCTGGGTGCTGCGGGCTTTCCTGCTGCCTTCAGCCTCGAAACCACCCTTTCCCACTTGGTGCAACGCCAGGCACAAAAATGGCTATACGGCTGGAGATGGGTCCCCCGCCCAAGGAGCCAGCAGGGAAAACTATGCCTTCTTCTAAAGCTCTTTGGGATCCGCTTGCGTAGCCCCACAGACCTGGGGGCTGTGGGCTTTCCTGCTGCCTTCTGCCTCCACACCACTCTTTCCCACTTGGCGTCGCGCCAGGGACAAAAATGGCTATACGGCTGGAGATGGGTCCCCCGCCCAAGGAGCCAACAGGGAAAACTAGGCCTTGTTCTAAAGCTCTTTGGGAACCGCTTGCGTAGCCCCAAAGACCTGGGGTCTACAGGTATTTCTGCTGCCTTCAGCCTAGACACCACCCTTTCCACTTGGCGCCGCGCCAGGCACAAAAATGGCTATATGGCTGGAGATGGTTCCCCCACCCAAGGAGCCAGCAGGGAAAACTATGCCTTGTTCTAAAGCTCTTTGGGAACCGCTTGCGTAACCCCACAGACCTGGGTGCTGCGGGCTTTCCTGCTGCCTTCAGCCTCGACAGCACCCTTTCCCACTTGGTGCCACGCCAGGCACAAAAACAGCCATACGGCTGGAGATGGGTCCCCCGCCCTAAGAGCCAGAAGGGAAAACTATGCCTTCTTCTAAAGCTCTTTGGGAACCGCTTGCGTAGCCCCACAGACCTGGGGGCTGCGGGCTTTCCTGCTGCCTTCAGCCTCGAAACCACCCTTTCCCACTTGGTGCCACGCCAGGCACAAAAACAGCCATACGGCTGGAGATGGGTCCCCCGCCCTAAGAGCCAGCAGGGAAAACTATGCCTTGTTCTAAAGATCTTTGGGAACCGCTTGCGTAGCCCCACAGACCTGGGGGCTGCAGGCTTTCCTGCTGCCTTCAACGTCAATACTACGCTTTCCCACTAGGTGTCGCTCCAGGCCCAAAAATGGCCATACGGCTGGAGATGGGTCCCCCGCCCAAAGAGCCAGCAGGGAAAACTATGCCTTGTTCTACAGCTCTTGGGGAACCGCTTGCGTAGCACCACAGACCTGGGGGCTGCGGGCTTTCCTGCTGCCTTCAGCCTCCACACCACCCTTTCCCACTTGGTACCACGCCAGGCACAAAAACAGCCATACGGCTGGAGATGGGTCCCCCGCCCTAAGAGCCAGCAGGGAAAACTATGCCTTGTTCTAAAGCTCTTTGGGAACCGCTTGCGTAGCCCCACAGACCTGGGTGCTGCGGGCTTTCCTGCTGCCTTCAGCCTCGAAACCACCCTTTCCCACTTGGTGCAACGCCAGGCACAAAAATGGCTATACGGCTGGAGATGGGTCCCCCGCCCAAGGAGCCAGCAGGGAGAACTATGCCTTCTTCTAAAGCTCTTTGGGAACCACTTGCGTAGCCCCACAGACCTGGGGGCTGCGGGCTTTCCTGCTGCCTTCAGCCTCGACACCACCCTTTCCCACTTGGTGCCACGCCAGGCACAAAAACAGCCATACGGCTGGAGATGGGTCCCACGCCCAAGGGGCCAGCAGGGAAAACTATGTCTTGTTCTAAAGCTCTTTGGGATCCGCTTGCGTAGCCCCACAGACCTGGGGGCTGTGGGCTTTCCTGCTGCCTTCTGCCTCCACACCACTCTTTCCCACTTGGCGTCGCGCCAGGGACAAAAATGGCTATACGGCTGGAGATGGGTCCCCCGCCCAAGGAGCCAACAGGGAAAACTAGGCCTTGTTCTAAAGCTCTTTGGGAACCGCTTGCGTAGCCCCAAAGACCTGGGGTCTACAGGTATTTCTGCTGCCTTCAGCCTAGACACCACCCTTTCCACTTGGCGCCGCGCCAGGCACAAAAATGGCTATATGGCTGGAGATGGTTCCCCCACCCAAGGAGCCAGCAGGGAAAACTATGCCTTGTTCTAAAGCTCTTTGGGAACCGCTTGCGTAACCCCACAGACCTGGGTGCTGCGGGCTTTCCTGCTGCCTTCAGCCTCGACAGCACCCTTTCCCACTTGGTGCCACGCCAGGCACAAAAACAGCCATACGGCTGGAGATGGGTCCCCCGCCCTAAGAGCCAGAAGGGAAAACTATGCCTTCTTCTAAAGCTCTTTGGGAACCGCTTGCGTAGCCCCACAGACCTGGGGGCTGCGGGCTTTCCTGCTGCCTTCAGCCTCGAAACCACCCTTTCCCACTTGGTGCCACGCCAGGCACAAAAACAGCCATACGGCTGGAGATGGGTCCCCCGCCCTAAGAGCCAGCAGGGAAAACTATGCCTTGTTCTAAAGATCTTTGGGAACCGCTTGCGTAGCCCCACAGACCTGGGGGCTGCGGGCTTTCCTGCTGCCTTCAGCCTCCACACCACCCTTTCCCACTTGGTGTCGCGCCAGGCACAAAAATGGCCATGTGGCTCGAGATAGGTCGCCCGCACAAGGAGCCAGCAGGGAAAACTAGGCCTTGTTGTAAAGCTATTTGGGAATCGCTTGCGTAGCCCCAAAGACCTGGGGGCTGCAGGCTTTTCTGCTGCGTTCAGCCTCAAAACCGCCCTTCCCACTTGGCGCCGCGCCAGGCACAAAAATGGCTATACGGCTGGAGATGGGTCTCCCGCCCAAGGAGCCAGCAGGGAAAACTAGGCCTTGTTCTAAAGCTCTTAGGGAACCGCTTGTGTAGCCCCACAGACCTGGGGGCTGCAGGCTTTTCTGCTGCCTTCAGCCTCGAAACCACCCTTTCCCACTTGGTGCCACGCCAGGCACAAAAACAGCCATACGGCTGGAGATGGGTCCCCCGCCCAAAGAGCCAGCAGGGAAAACTATGCCTTGTTCTAAAGCTCTTTGGGAACCGCTTGCGTAGCACCCACAAACCTGGGGGCTGCAGGCTTTCCTGCTGCCTTCAACCTCAATATTACACTTTCCCACTAGGTGTCGCTCCAGGCACAAAAACAGCCATACGGCTGGAGATGGGTCCCCCGCCCATGGAGCCAGCAGGGAAAACTATGCCTTGTTCTAAAGCTATTTGGGAACCTCTTGCGTAGCCCCACAAACCTGGGGGCTGCGGGCCTTCCTGCTGCCTTCAGCCTCGACACCACCCTTTCCCTCTTGGCCCCGCACCAGGCACAAAAATGGCCATACAGCTGGAGGTGGGTCGCCCGCCCAAGGAGCCAGCAGGGAAAACTAGGCCTTGATATAAAACTCTTTGGGAACCGCTTGCGTAGCCCCAAAGACCTGGGGGCTGCAGGTTTTTTGCTGCCTTCAGCCTCGACACCACCCTTTCCCACTTAGAGCCGCGCCAGGCACAAAAATGGCCATACGGCTGGAGATGGGTCCCCAGCCCAAAGAGCCAGCAGGGAAAAGTATGCCTTGTTCTAAAGCTCTTTGGGAACCGCTTGCATAGCTTCACAGACCTGGGGGCTGCGGGCTTTCCTGCTGCCTTCAGCCTCGACATCACCCTTTCCACTTGGCGCCACGCCAGGCACTAAAATGGCCATACAGATGGAGATGGGTCCCCCGCCCAAAGACCCAGAAGGGAAAACTATGCCTTGTTCTAAAGCTCTTTGGGAACCGCTTGCGTAGCACCCACAGACCTGGGGGCTGCAGGCTTTCCTGCTGCCTTCAGCCTCAATAGTACGCTTTCCCACTAGGTGTCGCTCCAGGCCCAAAAATGGCCATACGGCTGGAGATGGGTCCCCCGCCCAAGGAGCCAGCAGGGAAAATTATGCCTTGTTCTAAAGCTCTTAGGGAACCGCTTGCGTAGCCCCACAGACCTGGGGGCTGCGGGCTTTCCTGCTGCCTTTAGCCTCGACATCACCCTTTCCCACTTGGCGCCGCGCCAAGAGCAATAATGGCCATACGGCTGGAGATGGGTCCCCCGCACAAGGAGCCAGCAGGGAAAACTAAGCCTTGTTCTAAAGCTCTTAGGGAACCTCTTGCGTAGCCCCAAAGACCTGGGAGCTGCGGGCCTTCCTGCTGCCTTCAGCCTCGACACCACCCTTTCCCACTTGGTGCCGCACCAGGCACAAAAATTGCTATACGTCTGGAGAATGGTCCCCCGCCCAAGGAGCCAGCAGGGAAAACTAGGCCTTGATCTAAAACTCTTTGGGAACCGCTTGCGTAGCCCCAAAGACCTGGGGGCTGCAGGTTTTTCTGCTGCCTTCAGCCCCGACACCACCCTTTCCCACTTAGAGCCGCGCCAGGCACAAAAATGGCCATACAGCTGGAGATGGTTCCCCCTCCCAAAGACACAGCAGGCAAAAATAGGCCTTGTTCTAAAGCTCTTTGGGAACCGCTTGCGTAGCCCCACAGACCTGGGGGCTGCGGGCTTTTCTGCTGCCTTCAGCCTCAAAACCGCCCTTTCCACTTGGCGCCGCGCCAGGCACAAAAATGGCCATACGGCTGGAGATGGGTCCCCCGCCCAAAGACCCTGAATGGAAAACTATGCCTTGTTCTAAAGCTCTTTGGGAACCGCTTGCGTAGCACCCACAGACCTGGGGGCTGCAGGCTTTCCTGCTGCCTTCAAAGTCAATACTACGCTTTCCCACTAGGTGTCGCTCGAGGCCCAAAAGTGGCCATACGGCTGGAGATAGGTCCCCCATCCAAGGAGCCAGCAGGGAAAACTATGCCTTGTTCTAAAGCTCTTTGGGAACCGCTTGCGTAACCACACAGACCTGGGGGCTGCGGGCTTTCCTGCTGCCTTCAGCCTCGACACCACCCTTTCCCACTTGGTACCACGCCAGGCACAAAAACAGCCATACGGCTGGAGATGGGTCCCCCGCCCAAAGAGCCAGCAGGGAAAACTATGCCTTGTTCTAAAGCTCTTTGGGAACCGCTTGCGTAGCCCCACAGACCTGGGGGCTGCTGGCTTTCCTGCTGCCTTTAGCCTCGAAACCACCCTTTCCCACTTGGTGCAACGCCAGGCACAAAAATGGCTATACGGCTGGAGATGGGTCCCACGCCCAAGGAGCCAGCAGGGAAAACTATGCCTTCTTCTAAAGCTCTTTGGGAACCACTTGCGTAGCCCCACAGACCTGGGGGCTGCGGGCTTTCCTGCTGCCTTCAGCCTCGACACCACCCTTTCCCACTTGGTGCCACGCCAGGCACAAAAACAGCCATACGGCTGGAGATGGGTCCCACGCCCAAGGGGCCAGCAGGGAAAACTATGTCTTGTTCTAAAGCTCTTTGGGATCCGCTTGCGTAGCCCCACAGACCTGGGGGCTGCGGGCTTTCCTGCTGCCTTCTGCCTCCACACCACTCTTTCCCACTTGGCGTCGCGCCAGGGACAAAAATGGCTATACGGCTGGAGATGGGTCCCCCGCCCAAGGAGCCAACAGGGAAAACTAGGCCTTGTTCTAAAGCTCTTTGGGAACCGCTTGCGTAGCCCCAAAGACCTGGGGTCTACAGGTATTTCTGCTGCCTTCAGCCAAGACACCACCCTTTCCACTTGGCGCCGCGCCAGGCACAAAAATGGCTATATGGCTGGAGATGGTTCCCCCACCCAAGGAGGCAGCAGGGAAAGCTATGCCTTGTTCTAAAGCTCTTTGGGAACCGCTTGCGTAACCCCACAGACCTGGGTGCTGCGGGCTTTCCTGCTGCCTTCAGCCTCGACACCACCCTTTCCCACTTGGTGCCACGCCAGGCACAAAAACAGCCATACGGCTGGAGATGGGTCCCCCGCCCTAAGAGCCAGCAGGGAAAACTATGCCTTCTTCTAAAGCTCTTTGGGAACCGCTTGCGTAGCCCCACAGACCTGGGGGCTGCTGGCTTTCCTGCTGCCTTCAGCCTCAAAACCACCCTTTCCCACTTGGTGCCACGCCAGGCACAAATATGGCTATACGGCTGGAGATGGGTCCCCCGCCCAAGGAGCCAGCAGGGAAAAATATGCCTTGTTCTAAAGCTCTTTGGTAACCGCTTGCGTAGCCCCACAGACCTGGGGGCTGCGGGCTTTCCTGCTGCCTTCAGCCTCGACACCACCCTTTCCCACTTGGCGCCGCGCCAGGAGCAAAAATGGCCATACGGCTGGAGATGGGTCCCCCACCCAAGGAGCCAGCAGGGAAAACTATGCCTTGTTCTAAAGCTCTTTGGGAACCGCTTGCGTAGCCCCACAGACCTGGGGGCTGCGGGCTTTCCTGCTGCCTTCAGCCTCGACATCACCCTTTCCCACTTGGCGTCGCGCCAGGCACAAAAATGGCCATATGGCTGGAGATGGGTCGCCAGCACAAGGAGCCAGCAGGGAAAACTATGCCTTCTTCTAAAGCTCTTTAGGAACCGCTTGCGTAGCCCCACAGACCTGGGGGCTGCAGGCTTTTCTGCTGCCTTCAGCCTCCAAACCGCCCTTTCCACTTGGCGCCGCGCCAGGCACTAAAATAGCAATACAGCTGGAGATGGATCCCCCGCCCAAAGACCCTGACGGGAAAACTAGGCCTTGTTCTAAACCTCTTTGGGAACTGCTTGCGTAGCACCCACAGACCTGGCGGCTGCAGGCTTTTCTGCTGCCTTCAGCCTCAATACTACGCTTTCCCACTAGGTGTCGCTCCAGGCACAAAAATGACCATACGTCTGGAGATGGTTCCCCCACCCAAGCAGCCAGCAGGGAAAGCTATGCCTTGTTCTAAAGCTCTTTGGGAACCGCTTGCGTAGCCCCACAGACCTGGGTGCTGCGGGCTTTCCTGCTGCCTTCAGCCTTGACATGACCATTTCCCACTTGGTGCCGCGCCAGGCAAAAAAAAAAGGCTATACGGCTGAAGATAGGTCCCCCGCCCAAGGAGCCAGCAGGAAAAACTAGGCCTTGTTCTAAAGCTATTTGGGAACCGCTTGCGTAGCCCCACAGACCTGGGGGCTGCAAGCCTTTCTGCTGCCTTCAGCCTCGAAACCACCCTTTCCCACTTGGCGCCGCGCCAGGCACAAAAATGGCCATACAGCTGGAGATGGCTCCCCCTCCCAAAGACCCAGCAGGGAAAATTATGCCTTGTTCTAAAGCTCTTTGGCAACCGCTTGCGTAGCCCCACAGACCTGGGGGCTGCGGGCTTTCCTGCTGCCTTCAGCCTCCACACCACTCTTTCCCACTTGGCGTCGCGCCAGGCACAAAAATGGCTATACGGCTGGAGATGGGTCCCCCGCCCAAGGAGCCAACAGGGAAAACTAGGCCTTCTTTTAAAGCTCTTTGGGAACCGCTTGCGTAGCCCCAAAGACCTGGGGGCTACAGGTATTTCTGCTGCCTTCAGCCTCGACACCACCCTTTCCCACTTGGCGCCGCGCCAGGCACACAAATGGCCATATGGCTGGAGATGGTTCCCCCACCCAAGGAGGCAGCAAGGAAAACTATGCCTTGTTCTAAAGCTATTTGGGAACCGCTTGCGTAGCCCCACAGACCTGGGTGCTGCGGGCTTTCCTGCTGCCTTCAGCCTCGAAACCACCCTTTCCCACTTGGTGCCAAGCCAGGCACAAAAATGGCTATACGGCTGAAGATGGGTCCCCCGCCCAAGGAGCCAGCAGGGAAAAATATGCCGTGTTCTAAAGCTATTTGGGAACCGCTTGCGTAGCCCCACAGACCTGGGGGCTGCGGGCTTTCCTGCTGCCTTCAGCCTCGACACCACCCTTACCCACTTGGCGCCGCGCCAGGAGCAAAAATGGCCATACGACTGGAATTGGGTCCCCCACCCAAGGAGCCAGCAGGGAAAACTAGGCCTTGTTCTAAAGCTCTTTGGGAATCACTTGCGTAGCCCCACAGACGTGGGGGCTGCGGGCTTTCCTGCTGCCTTCAGCCTTGACATGACCATTTCCCACTTGGTGCCATGCCAGGCACAAAAATGGCTATACAGCTGAAGATAGGTCCCCCGCCCAAGGAGCCAGCAGGGAAAACTAGGCCTTGTTCTAAAGCTCTTTGGGAACCGCTTGCATAACCCCACAGACCTGGGGGCTGCGGGCTTTCCTGCTGCCTTCAGCCTCGACACCACCCTTTCCCACTTGGTGCCACGCCAGGCACAAAAACAGAAATACGGCTAGAGATGGGTCCCCCGCCCAAAGAGCCAGCAGGGAAAACTAGGCCTTGTTCTAAAGCTCTTAGGGAACCGCTTGCGTAGCCCCACAGACCTGGGGGCTGCGGGCTTTCCTGCTGCCTTCAGCCTCGAAACCACCCTTTCCCACTTGGTGCCAAGCCAGGCACAAAAATGGCTATACGGCTGAAGATGGGTCCCCCGCCCAAGGAGCCAGCAGGGAAAACTAGGCCTTGTTCTAAAGCTATTTGGGAACCGCTTGCGTAGCCCCACAGACCTGGGGGCTGCGGGCTTTCCTACTGCCTTCAGCCTCCAAAACGCCCTTTCCACTTGGCGCCGCGCCAGGCACTAAAATGGCCATACAGCTGGAGATGGATCCCCCGCCCAAAGACCCAGAAGGGAAAACTAGGCCTTGTTCTAAAGCTCTTTGGGAACCGCTTGCGTAGCACCCACAGACCTGGGGGCTGCAGGCTTTCCTGCTGCCTTCAGCCTCAATACTACGCTTTCCCACTAGGTGTCGCGCCAGGCACAAAAATGGCCATATGGCTGGAGATGGGTCGCCAGCACAAGGAGCCAGCAGGGAAAACTATGCCTTCTTCTAAAGCTCTTTGGGAACCGCTTGCGTAGCCCCACAGACCTGGGGGCTACAGGTATTTCTGCTGCCTTCAGCCTCGACACCACCCTTTCCACTTGGCGCCGCGCCAGGCACAAAAATGGCCATATGGCTGGAGATGGTTCCCCCACCCAAGGAGCCAGCAGGGAAAACTATGCCTTGTTCTAAAGCTCTTTGGGAACCGCTTGCGTAGCCCCACAGACCTGGGGGCTGCGGGCTTTCCTGCTGCCTTCAGCCTCGACATCACCCTTTCCCACTTGCCGACGCGCCAGGGGCAAAAATGGCTATACGGCTGGAGATGTGTCCCCCGCCCAAGGAGCCAGCAGGGAAAACTAGGCCTTGTTCTAAAGCTCTTAGGGAACCTCTTGCGTAGCCCCACAGACCTGGGGGCTGCGGGCTTTCCTGCTGCCTTCAGACTCGACACCACCCTTTCCCACTTGGCGCCGCACCAGGCACAAAAATGGCCATACGGCTGGAGATGGGTCCCCCGCCGAAAAACCCAGAAGGGAAAACTATGCCTTATTCTAAAGCTCTTAGGGAACCGCTTGCGTAGCCCCACAGACCTGGGGGCTGCAGGCTTTCCTGCTGCCTTCAGCCTCAATACTACGCTTTCCCACTAGGTGTCGCTCCAGGCCCAAAAATGGCCATACGGCTGGAGATGGGTCCCCCGCCCAAGGAGCCAGCAGGGAAAACTATTCCTTATTCTAAAGCTCTTAGGGAACCGCTTGCGTAGCCCCACAGACCTGGGCCTGCGAGCTTTCCTACTGCCTTCAGCCTTGACACCACACTTTCCCACTTGGCGGTGCGCCAGGCACAAAAATGGCCATACGGCTGGAGATGGGTCCCCCGCACAAGGAGCCAGCAGGGAAAACTATGCCGTGTTCTAAAGCTCTTAGGGAACCTCTTGCGTAGCCCCACAGACCTGGGAGCTGCGGGCCTTCCTGCTGCCTTCAGCCTCGACACCACCCTTTCCCACTTGGTGCCGCACCAGGCACAAAAATTGCTATACGTCTGGAGAATGGTCCCCCGCCCAAGGAGCCAGCAGGAAAAACTAGGCCTTGATCTAAAACTCTTTGGGAACCGCTTGCGTAGCCCCAAAGACCTGGGGGCTGCAGGTTTTTCTGCTGCCTTCAGCCCCGACACCACCCTTTCCCACTTAGAGCCGCGCCAGGCACAAAAATGGCCATACAGCTGGAGATGGTTCCCCCTCCCAAAGACCCAGCAGGCAAAAATAGGCCTTGTTCTAAAGCTCTTTGGGAACCGCTTGCGTAGCCCCACAGACCTGGGGGCTGCGGGCTTTTCTGCTGCCTTCAGCCTCAAAACCGCCCTTTCCACTTGGCGCCGCGCCAGGCACAAAAATGGCCATACGGCTGGAGATGGGTCCCCCGCCCAAAGACCCTGAATGGAAAACTATGCCTTGTTCTAAAGCTCTTTGGGAACCGCTTGCGTAGCACCCACAGACCTGGGGGCTGCAGGCTTTCCTGCTGCCTTCAACGTCAATACTACGCTTTCCCACTAGGTGTCGCTCCAGGCCCAAAAATGGCCATACGGCTGGAGATGGGTCCCCCGCCCAAGGAACCAGCAGGGAAAACTATGCCTTGTTCTACAGCTCTTGGGGAACCGCTTGCGTAGCCCCACAGACCTGGGGGCTGCGGGCTTTCCTGCTGCCTTCAGCCTCCACACCACCCTTTCCCACTTGGTACCACGCCAGGCACAAAAACAGCCATACGGCTGGAGATGGGTCCCCCGCCCAAAGAGCCAGCAGGGAAAACTATGCCTTGTTCTAAAGCTCTTTGGGAACCGCTTGCGTAGCCCCACAGACCTGGGGGCTGCGGGCTTTCCTGCTGCCTTCAGCCTCGAAACCACCCTTTCCCACTTGGTACAACGCCAGGCACAAAAATTGCTATACGGCTGGAGATGGGTCCCCCGCGCAAGGAGCCAGCAGGGAAAACTATGCCTTCTTCTAAAGCTCTTTGGGAACCACTTGCGTAGCCCCACAGACCTGGGGGCTGCGGGCTTTCCTGCTGCCTTCAGCCTCCACACCACTCTTTCCCACTTGGCGTCGCGCCAGGGACAAAAATGGCTATACGGCTGGAGATGGGTCCCCCGCCCAAGGAGCCAACAGGGAAAACTAGGCCTTGTTCTAAAGCTCTTTGGGAACCGCTTGCGTAGCCCCACAGACCTGGGGGCTACAGGTATTTCTGCTGCCTTCAGCCTCGACACCACCCTTTCCACTTGGCGCCGCGCCAGGCACAAAAATGGCCATATGGCTGGAGATGGTTCCCCCACCCAAGGAGCCAGCAGGGAAAACTATGCCTTGTTCTAAAGCTCTTTGGGAACCGCTTGCGTAGCCCCACAGACCTGGGGGCTGCGGGCTTTCCTGCTGCCTTCAGCCTCGACATCACCCTTTCCCACTTGCCGACGCGCCAGGGGCAAAAATGGCTATACGGCTGGAGATGGGTCCCCCGCCCAAGGAGCCAGCAGGGAAAACTAGGCCTTGTTCTAAAGCTCTTAGGGAACCTCTTGCGTAGCCCCACAGACCTGGGGGCTGCGGGCTTTCCTGCTGCCTTCAGACTCGACACCACCCTTTCCCACTTGGCGCCGCACCAGGCACAAAAATGGCCATACGGCTGGAGATGGGTCCCCCGCCGAAAAACCCAGAAGGGAAAACTATGCCTTATTCTAAAGCTCTTAGGGAACCACTTGCGTAGCCCCACAGACCTGGGGGCTGCAGGCTTTCCTGCTGCCTTCAGCCTCAATACTACGCTTTCCCACTAGGTGTCGCTCCAGGCCCAAAAATGGCCATACGGCTGGAGATGGGTCCCTCGCCCAAGGAGCCAGCAGGGAAAACTATTCCTTATTCTAAAGCTCTTAGGGAACCGCTTGCGTAGCCCCACAGACCTGGGGCTGCGAGCTTTCCTGCTGCCTTCAGCCTCGACACCACCCTTTCCCACTTGGCGGTGCGCCAGGCACAAAAATGGCCATACGGCTGGAGATGGGTCCCCCGCACAAGGAGCCAGCAGGGAAAACTATGCCGTGTTCTAAAGCTCTTAGGGAACCTCTTGCGTAGCCCCACAGACCTGGGAGCTGCGGGCCTTCCTGCTGCCTTCAGCCTCGACACCACCCTTTCCCACTTGGTGCCGCACCAGGCACAAAAATTGCTATACGTCTGGAGAATGGTCCCCCGCCCAAGGAGCCAGCAGGAAAAACTAGGCCTTGATCTAAAACTCTTTGGGAACCGCTTGCGTAGCCCCAAAGACCTGGGGGCTGCAGGTTTTTCTGCTGCCTTCAGCCCCGACACCACCCTTTCCCACTTAGAGCCGCGCCAGGCACAAAAATGGCCATACAGCTGGAGATGGTTCCCCCTCCCAAAGACCCAGCAGGCAAAAATATGCCTTGTTCTAAAGCTCTTTGGGAACCGCTTGCGTAGCCCCACAGACCTGGGGGCTGCGGGCTTTTCTGCTGCCTTCAGCCTCAAAACCGCCCTTTCCACTTGGCGCCGCGCCAGGCACAAAAATGGCCATACGGCTGGAGATGGGTCCCCCGCCCAAAGACCCTGAATGGAAAACTATGCCTTGTTCTAAAGCTCTTTGGGAACCGCTTGCGTAGCACCCACAGACCTGGGGGCTGCAGGCTTTCCTGCTGCCTTCAACGTCAATACTACGCTTTCCCACTAGGTGTCGCTCCAGGCCCAAAAATGGCCATACGGCTGGAGATGGGTCCCCCACCCAAGGAGCCAGCAGGGAAAACTAGGCCTTGTTCTAAAGCTCTTTGGGAACCGCTTGCGTAGCCCCAAAGACCTGGGGTCTACAGGTATTTCTGCTGCCTTCAGCCTAGACACCACCCTTTCCACTTGGCGCCGCGCCAGGCACAAAAATGGCCATATGGCTGGAGATGGTTCCCCCACCCAAGGAGCCAGCAGGGAAAACTATGCCTTGTTCTAAAGCTCTTTGGGAACCGCTTGCGTAGCTTCACAGACCTGGGTGCTGCGGGCTTTCCTGCTGCCTTCAGCCTCGACAGCACCCTTTCCCACTTGGTGCCACGCCAGGCACAAAAACAGCCATACGGCTGGAGATGGGTCCCCCGCCCTAAGAGCCAGCAGGGAAAACTATGCCTTCTTCTAAAGCTCTTTGGGAACTGCTTGCGTAGCCCCACAGACCTGGGGGCTGCAGGCTTTCCTGCTGCCTTCAGCCTCGAAACCACCCTTTCCCACTTGGTGCCACGCCAGGCACAAAAACAGCCATACGGCTGGAGATGGGTCCCCCGCCCTAAGAGCCAGCAGGGAAAACTATGCCTTGTTCTAAAGATCTTTGGGAACCGCTTGCGTAGCCCCACAGACCTGGGGGCTGCGGGCTTTCCTGCTGCCTTCAGCCTCCACACCACCCTTTCCCACTTGGTGTCGCGCCAGGCACAAAAATGGCCATGTGGCTCGAGATGGGTCGCCCGCACAAGGAGCCAGCAGGGAAAACTAGGCCTTGTTCTAAAGCTATTGGGGAATCGCTTGCGTAGCCCCAAAGACCTGGGGGCTGCAGGCTTTTCTGCTGCGTTCAGCCTCAAAACCGCCCTTTCCACTTGGCGCCGCGCCAGGCACAAAAATGGCTATACGGCTGGAGATGGGTCTCCCGCCCAAGGAGCCAGCAGGGAAAACTAGGCCTTGTTCTAAAGCTCTTAGGGAACCGCTTGCGTAGCCCCACAGACCTGGGGGCTGCAGGCTTTTCTGCTGCCTTCAGCCTCGAAACCACCCTTTCCCACTTGGTGCCACGCCAGGCACAAAAACAGCCATACGGCTGGAGATGGGTCCCCCGCCCAAAGAGCCAGCAGGGAAAACTATGCCTTGTTCTAAAGCTCTTTGGGAACCGCTTGCGTAGCACCCACAAACCTGGGGGCTGCAGGCTTTCCTGCTGCCTTCAACCTCAATATTACACTTTCCCACTAGGTGTCGCTCCAGGCACAAAAACAGCCATACGGCTGGAGATGGGTCCCCCGCCCAAGGAGCCAGCAGGGAAAACTATGCCTTGTTCTAAAGCTATTTGGGAACCTCTTGCGTAGCCCCACAGACCTGGGGGCTGCGGGCCTTCCTGCTGCCTTCAGCCTCGACACCACCCTTTCCCTCTTGGCCCCACGCCAGGCACAAAAATGGCCATACAGCTGGAGGTGGGTCGCCCGCCCAAGGAGCCAGCAGGGAAAACTAGGCCTTGATCTAAAACTCTTTGGGAACCGCTTGCGTAGCTTCACAGACCTGGGTGCTGCGGGCTTTCCTGCTGCCTTCAGCCTCGACAGCACCCTTTCCCACTTGGTGCCACGCCAGGCACAAAAACAGCCATACGGCTGGAGATGGGTCCCCCGCCCTAAGAGCCAGCAGGGAAAACTATGCCTTCTTCTAAAGCTCTTTGGGAACTGCTTGCGTAGCCCCACAGACCTGGGGGCTGCAGGCTTTCCTGCTGCCTTCAGCCTCGAAACCACCCTTTCCCACTTGGTGCCACGCCAGGCACAAAAACAGCCATACGGCTGGAGATGGGTCCCCCGCCCTAAGAGCCAGCAGGGAAAACTATGCCTTGTTCTAAAGATCTTTGGGAACCGCTTGCGTAGCCCCACAGACCTGGGGGCTGCGGGCTTTCCTGCTGCCTTCAGCCTCCACACCACCCTTTCCCACTTGGTGTCGCGCCAGGCACAAAAATGGCCATGTGGCTCGAGATGGGTCGCCCGCACAAGGAGCCAGCAGGGAAAACTAGGCCTTGTTCTAAAGCTATTGGGGAATCGCTTGCGTAGCCCCAAAGACCTGGGGGCTGCAGGCTTTTCTGCTGCGTTCAGCCTCAAAACCGCCCTTTCCACTTGGCGCCGCGCCAGGCACAAAAATGGCTATACGGCTGGAGATGGGTCTCCCGCCCAAGGAGCCAGCAGGGAAAACTAGGCCTTGTTCTAAAGCTCTTAGGGAACCGCTTGCGTAGCCCCACAGACCTGGGGGCTGCAGGCTTTTCTGCTGCCTTCAGCCTCGAAACCACCCTTTCCCACTTGGTGCCACGCCAGGCACAAAAACAGCCATACGGCTGGAGATGGGTCCCCCGCCCAAAGAGCCAGCAGGGAAAACTATGCCTTGTTCTAAAGCTCTTTGGGAACCGCTTGCGTAGCACCCACAAACCTGGGGGCTGCAGGCTTTCCTGCTGCCTTCAACCTCAATATTACACTTTCCCACTAGGTGTCGCTCCAGGCACAAAAACAGCCATACGGCTGGAGATGGGTCCCCCGCCCAAGGAGCCAGCAGGGAAAACTATGCCTTGTTCTAAAGCTATTTGGGAACCTCTTGCGTAGCCCCACAGACCTGGGGGCTGCGGGCCTTCCTGCTGCCTTCAGCCTCGACACCACCCTTTCCCTCTTGGCCCCACGCCAGGCACAAAAATGGCCATACAGCTGGAGGTGGGTCGCCCGCCCAAGGAGCCAGCAGGGAAAACTAGGCCTTGATCTAAAACTCTTTGGGAACCGCTTGCGTAGCCCCAAAGACCTGGGGGCTGCAGGTTTTTTGCTGCCTTCAGCCTCGACACCACCCTTTCCCACTTGGTGCCACACTAGGCACAAAAACAGCCATACGGCTGGAGATGGGTCCCCAGCCCAAAGAGCCAGCAGGGAAAAGTATGCCTTGTTCTAAAGCTCTTTGGGAACCGCTTGCGTAGCTTCACAGACCTGGGGGCTGCGGGCTTTCCTGCTGCCTTCAGCCTCGACATCACCCTTTCCACTTGGCGCCACGCCAGGCACTAAAATGGCCATACAGATGGAGATGGGTCCCCCGCCCAAAGACCCAGAAGGGAAAACTAGGCCTTGTTCTAAAGCTCTTTGGGAACCGCTTGCGTAGCACCCACAGACCTGGGGGCTGCAGGCTTTCCTGCTGCCTTCAGCCTCAATACTACGCTTTCCCACTAGGTGTCGCTCCAGGCCCAAAAATGGCCATACGGCTGGAGATGGGTCCCCCGCCCAAGGAGCCAGCAGGGAAAATTATGCCTTGTTCTAAAGCTCTTAGGGAACCGCTTGCGTAGCCCCACAGACCTGGGGGCTGCGGGCTTTCCTGCTGCCTTTAGCCTCGACATCACCCTTTCCCACTTGGCGCCGCGCCAAGAGCAATAATGGCCATACGGCTGGAGATGGGTCCCCCGCACAAGGAGCCAGCAGGGAAAACTAAGCCTTGTTCTAAAGCTCTTAGGGAACCTCTTGCGTAGCCCCACAGACCTGGGAGCTGCGGGCCTTCCTGCTGCCTTCAGCCTCGACACCACCCTTTCCCACTTGGTGCCGCGCCAGTCACAAAAATTGCTATACGTCTGGAGAATGGTCCCCCGCCCAAGGAGCCAGCAGGGAAAACTAGGCCTTGATCTAAAACTCTTTGGGAACCGCTTGCGTAGCCCCAAAGACCTGGGGGCTGCAGGTTTTTCTGCTGCCTTCAGCCCCGACACCACCCTTTCCCACTTAGAGCCGCGCCAGGCACAAAAATGGCCATACAGCTGGAGATGGTTCCCCCTCCCAAAGACCCAGCAGGCAAAAATAGGCCTTGTTCTAAAGCTCTTTGGGAACCGCTTGCGTAGCCCCACAGACCTGGGGGCTGCGGGCTTTTCTGCTGCCTTCAGCCTCAAAACCGCCCTTTCCACTTGGCGCCGCGCCAGGCACAAAAATGGCCATACGGCTGGAGATGGGTCCCCCGCCCAAAGACCCTGAATGGAAAACTATGCCTTGTTCTAAAGCTCTTTGGGAACCGCTTGCGTAACCCCACAGACCTGGGGGCTGCGGGCTTTCCTGCTGCCTTCAGCCTTGACACCACCCTTTCCCACTTGGTACCACGCCAGGCACAAAAACAGCCATACGGCTGGAGATGGGTCCCCCGCCCAAAGAGCCAGCAGGGAAAACTATGCCTTGTTCTAAAGCTCTTTGGGAACCGCTTGCGTAGCCCCACAGACCTGGGGGCTGCGGGCTTTCCTGCTGCCTTCTGCCTTGACATGACCCTTTGCCACTTTGCACTGCGCTAGCTACAAAAATGGCCATATGGCTGGAGATGGGTCCCACGCCCAAAGAACCAGCAGGGAAAACTAGGCCTTGTTCTAAAGCTCTTTGGGAACCGCTTGCGTAGCCCCACAGACCTGGGCGCTGCGGGCTTTCCTGCTGCCTTCAGCCTCGACACAACCCTTTCCCACTTGGTGCCGCGCCAGGCACAAAAATGGCCATATGGCTGGAGATGGTTCCCCCGCCCAAGGAGCCAGCAGGGAAAATTATGCCTTGTTCTAAAGCTCTTTGGGAACCGCTTGCGTAGCACCCACAGACCTGGGGGCTGCAGGCTTTCCTGCTGCCTTCAACGTCAATACTACGCTTTCCCACTAGGTGTCGCTCAAGGCCCAAAAATGGCCATACGGCTGGAGATGGGTCCCCCGCCCAAGGAACCTTCAGGGATAACTATGCCTTGTTCTAAAGCTCTTTGGGAACCGCTTGCGTAGCCCCACAGACCTGGGGGCTGCGGGCTTTCCTGCTGCCTTCAGCCTCCACACCACCCTTTCCCACTTGGCGTAGCGCCAGGCACAAAAATGGCTATACAGCTGGAGATGGGTCCCCCGCCCAAAGACCCAGCAGGGAAAACTAGGCCTTGTTCTAAAGCTCTTTGGGAACCGCTTGCGTAGCCCCAAAGACCTGGGGGCTGCAGGCTTTTCTGCTGCGTTCAGCCTCAAAACCGCCCTTTCCACTTGGCGCCGCGCCAGGCACAAAAACAGCCATACGGCTGGGGATGGGTCCCCCGCCCAAAGACCCAGCAGGGAAAACTATGTCTTGTTTTAAAGCTCTTTGGGAACCGCTTGCGTAGCCCCACAGACCTGGGGGCTGCGGGCTTTTCTGCTGCCTTCAGCCTCGACAACACCCTTTCCCACTTGGTGTCGCGCCAGGCACAAAAATGGCTATACGGCTGGAGATGGGTCCCCCGCCCAAGGAGCCAACAGGGAAAACTAGGCCCTGTTCTAAAGCTCTTAGGGAACCGCTTGCGTAGCCCCACAGACCTGGGCGCTGCGGGCTTTCCTGCTGCCTTCAGCCTCGACACAACCCTTTCCCACTTGGTGCCGCGCCAGGCACAAAAATGGCCATATGGCTGGAGATGGTTCCCCCGCCCAAGGAGCCAGCAGGGAAAACTAGGCCTTGTTCTAAAGCTATTTGGGAATCGCTTCCGTAGCCCCAAAGACCTGGGGGCTGCAGGCTTTTCTGCTGCCTTCAGCCTCAAAACCGCCCTTTCCACTTGGCGCCGCGCCAGGCACAAAAATGGCTATACGGCTGGAGATGGGTCCCCCGCCCAAGGAGCCAACAGGGAAAACTAGGCCTTGTTCTAAAGCTCTTTGGGAACCGCTTGCGTAGCCCCAAAGACCTGGGGTCTACAGGTATTTCTGCTGCCTTCAGCCTAGACACCACCCTTTCCACTTGGCGCCGCGCCAGGCACAAAAATGGCTATATGGCTGGAGATGGTTCCCCCACCCAAGGAGCCAGCAGGGAAAACTATGCCTTGTTCTAAAGCTCTTTGGGAACCGCTTGCGTAACCCCACAGACCTGGGTGCTGCGGGCTTTCCTGCTGCCTTCAGCCTCGACACCACCCTTTCCCACTTGGTGCCACGCCAGGCACAAAAACAGCCATACGGCTGGAGATGGGTCCCCCGCCCTAAGAGCCAGCAGGGAAAACTATGCCTTGTTCTAAAGCTCTTAGGGAACCGCTTGCGTAGCCCCACAGACCTGGGGGCTGCGGGCTTTCCTGCTGCCTTCAGCCTCGAAACCACCCTTTCCCACTTGGTGCCACGCCAGGCACAAAAACAGCCATACGGCTGGAGATGGGTCCCCCGCCCAAAGAGCCAGCAGGGAAAACTAGGCCTTGTTCTAAAGATCTTTGGGAACCGCTTGCGTAGCCCCACAGACCTGGGGGCTGCAGGCTTTTCTGCTGCGTTTAGCCTCAAAACCGCCCTTTCCACTTGGCGCCGCGCCAGGCACAAAAATGGCTACACGGCTGGAGATGGGTCTCCCGCCCAAGGAGCCAGCAGGGAAAACTAGGCCTTGTTCTAAAGCTCTTAGGGAACCGCTTGCGTAGCCCCACAGACCTGGGGGCTGCAGGCTTTTCTGCTGCCTTCAGCCTCGAAACCACCCTTTCCCACTTGGTGCCACGCCAGGCACAAAAACAGCCATACGGCTGGAGATGGGTCCCCCGCCCAAAAGAGCCAGCAGGGAAAACTATGCCTTGTTCTAAAGCTCTTTGGGAACCGCTTGCGTAGCACCCACAAACCTGGGGGCTGCAGGCTTTCCTGCTGCCTTCAACCTCAATATTACACTTTCCCACTAGGTGTCGCTCCAGGCACAAAAACAGCCATACGGCTGGAGATGGGTCCCCCGCCCAAGGAGCCAGCAGGGAAAACTATGCCTTGTTCTAAAGCTATTTGGGAACCTCTTGCGTAGCCCCACAGACCTGGGGGCTGCGGGCCTTCCTGCTGCCTTCAGCCTCGACACCACCCTTTCCCTCTTGGCCCCGCACCAGGCACAAAAATGGCCATACAGCTGGAGGTGGGTCGCCCGCCCAAGGAGCCAGCAGGGAAAACTAGGCCTTGATCTAAAACTCTTTGGGAACCGCTTGCGTAGCCCCAAAGACCTGGGGGCTGCAGGTTTTTTGCTGCCTTCAGCCTCGACACCACCCTTTCCCACTTGGTGCCACACCAGGCACAAAAACAGCCATACGGCTGGAGATGGGTCCCCAGCCCAAAGAGCCAGCAGGGAAAAGTATGCCTTGTTCTAAAGCTCTTTGGGAACCGCTTGCGTAGCTTCACAGACCTGGGGGCTGCGGGCTTTCCTGCTGCCTTCAGCCTCGACATCACCCTTTCCACTTGGCGCCACGCCAGGCACTAAAATGGCCATACAGATGGAGATGGGTCCCCCGCCCAAAGACCCAGAAGGGAAAATTATGCCTTGTTCTAAAGCTCTTTGGGAACCGCTTGCGTAGCACCCACAGACCTGGGGGCTGCAGGCTTTCCTGCTGCCTTCAACGTCAATACTACGCTTTCCCACTAGGTGTCGCTCCAGGCCCAAAAATGGCCATACGGCTGGAGATGGGTCCCCCGCCCAAGGAGCCAGCAGGGAAAATTATGCCTTGTTCTAAAGCTCTTAGGGAACCTCTTGTGTAGCCCCACAGACCTGGGGGCTGCGGGCTTTCCTGCTGCCTTTAGCCTCGACATCACCCTTTCCCACTTGGCGCCGCGCCAAGAGCAATAATGGCCATACGGCTGGAGATGGGTCCCCCGCACAAGGAGCCAGCAGGGAAAACTAAGCCTTGTTCTAAAGCTCTTAGGGAACCTCTTGCGTAGCCCCACAGACCTGGGAGCTGCGGGCCTTCCTGCTGCCTTCAGCCTCGACACCACCCTTTCCCACTTGGTGCCGCACCAGGCATAAAAATTGCTATACGTCTGGAGAATGGTCCCCCGCCCAAGGAGCCAGCAGGGAAAACTAGGCCTTGATCTAAAACTCTTTGGGAACCGCTTGCGTAGCCCCAAAGACCTGGGGGCTGCAGGTTTTTCTGCTGCCTTCAGCCCCGACACCACCCTTTCCCACTTAGAGCCGCGCCAGGCACAAAAATGGCCATACAGCTGGAGATGGTTCCCCCTCCCAAAGACCCAGCAGGCAAAAATAGGCCTTCTTCTAAAGCTCTTTGGGAACCGCTTGCGTAGCCCCACAG
Organism: Chroicocephalus ridibundus; assembly: GCF_963924245.1. Lineage (NCBI taxonomy): Eukaryota > Metazoa > Chordata > Aves > Charadriiformes > Laridae > Chroicocephalus > Chroicocephalus ridibundus. The sequence continues at coordinate 750,252 of NW_026961535.1, forward strand.
AATTGGGGGCTGCGGGCTTTTCTGCTGCCTTCAGCCTCAAAACCGCCCTTTCCACTTGGCGCCGCGCCAGGCACAAAAATGGCCATACGGCTGGAGATGGGTCCCCCGCCCAAAGACCCTGAATGGAAAACTATGCCTTGTTCTAAAGCTCTTTGGGAACCGCTTGCGTAGCACCCACAGACCTGGGGGCTGCAGGCTTTCCTGCTGCCTTCAGCCTCAATACTACGCTTTCCCACTAGGTGTCGCTCCAGGCCCAAAAATGGCCATACGGCTGGAGATGGGTCCCCCGCCCAAGGAGCCAGCAGGGAAAATTATGCCTTGTTCTAAAGCTCTTAGGGAACCTCTTGTGTAGCCCCACAGACCTGGGGGCTGCGGGCTTTCCTGCTGCCTTTAGCCTCGACATCACCCTTTCCCACTTGGCGCCGCGCCAAGAGCAATAATGGCCATACGGCTGGAGATGGGTCCCCCGCACAAGGAGCCAGCAGGGAAAACTAAGCCTTGTTCTAAAGCTCTTAGGGAACCTCTTGCGTAGCCCCACAGACCTGGGAGCTGCGGGCCTTCCTGCTGCCTTCAGCCTCGACACCACCCTTTCCCACTTGGTGCCGCACCAGGCACAAAAATTGCTATACGTCTGGAGAATGGTCCCCCGCCCAAGGAGCCAGCAGGGAAAACTAGGCCTTGATCTAAAACTCTTTGGGAACCGCTTGCGTAGCCCCAAAGACCTGGGGGCTGCAGGTTTTTCTGCTGCCTTCAGCCCCGACACCACCCTTTCCCACTTAGAGCCGCGCCAGGCACAAAAATGGCCATACAGCTGGAGATGGTTCCCCCTCCCAAAGACCCAGCAGGCAAAAATAGGCCTTCTTCTAAAGCTCTTTGGGAACCGCTTGCGTAGCCCCACAGAATTGGGGGCTGCGGGCTTTTCTGCTGCCTTCAGCCTCAAAACCGCCCTTTCCACTTGGCGCCGCGCCAGGCACAAAAATGGCCATACGGCTGGAGATGGGTCCCCCGCCCAAAGACCCTGAATGGAAAACTATGCCTTGTTCTAAAGCTCTTTGGGAACCGCTTGCGTAGCACCCACAGACCTGGGGGCTGCAGGCTTTCCTGCTGCCTTCAACGTCAATACTACGCTTTCCCACTAGGTGTCGCTCCAGGCACAAAAATGGCCATACGGCTGGAGATGGGTCCCCCATCCAAGGAGCCAGCAGGGAAAACTATGCCTTGTTCTAAAGCTCTTTGGGAACCGCTTGCGTAACCCCACAGACCTGGGGGCTGCGGGCTTTCCTGCTGCCTTCAGCCTCGACACCACCCTTTCCCACTTGGTACCACGCCAGGCACAAAAACAGCCATACGGCTGGAGATGGGTCCCCCGCCCAAAGAGCCAGCAGGGAAAACTATGCCTTGTTCTAAAGCTCTTTGGGAACCGCTTGCGTAGCCCCACAGACCTGGGGGCTGCGGGCTTTCCTGCTGCCTTTAGCCTCGAAACCACCCTTTCCCACTTGGTGCAACGCCAGGCACAAAAATGGCTATACGGCTGGAGATGGGTCCCACGCCCAAGGAGCCAGCAGGGAAAACTATGCCTTCTTCTAAAGCTCTTTGGGAACCACTTGCGTAGCCCCACAGACCTGGGGGCTGCGGGCTTTCCTGCTGCCTTCAGCCTCGACACCACCCTTTCCCACTTGGTGCCACGCCAGGCACAAAAACAGCCATACGGCTGGAGATGGGTCCCACGCCCAAGGGGCCAGCAGGGAAAACTATGTCTTGTTCTAAAGCTCTTTGGGATCCGCTTGCGTAGCCCCACAGACCTGGGGGCTGCGGGCTTTCCTGCTGCCTTCTGCCTCCACACCACTCTTTCCCACTTGGCGTCGCGCCAGGCACAAAAATGGCTATACGGCTGGAGATGGGTCCCCCGCCCAAGGAGCCAACAGGGAAATCTAGGCCTTGTTCTAAAGCTCTTTGGGAACCGCTTGCGTAGCCCCAAAGACCTGGGGTCTACAGGTATTTCTGCTGCCTTCAGCCAAGACACCACCCTTTCCACTTGGCGCCGCGCCAGGCACAAAAATGGCTATATGGCTGGAGATGGTTCCCCCACCCAAGGAGCCAGCAGGGAAAACTATGCCTTGTTCTAAAGCTCTTTGGGAACCGCTTGCGTAACCCCACAGACCTGGGTGCTGCGGGCTTTCCTGCTGCCTTCAGCCTCGACACCACCCTTTCCCACTTGGTGCCACGCCAGGCACAAAAACAGCCATACGGCTGGAGATGGGTCCCCCGCCCTAAGAGCCAGCAGGGAAAACTATGCCTTCTTCTAAAGCTCTTTGGGAACCGCTTGCGTAGCCCCACAGACCTGGGGGCTGCAGGCTTTCCTGCTGCCTTCAGCCTCAAAACCACCCTTTCCCACTTGGTGCCACGCCAGGCACAAAAATGGCTATACGGCTGGAGATGGGTCCCCCGCCCAAGGAGCCAGCAGGGAAAAATATGCCTTGTTTTAAAGCTCTTTGGTAACCGCTTGCGTAGCTTCACAGACCTGGGGGCTGCGGGCTTTCCTGCTGCCTTCAGCCTCGACACCACCCTTTCCCACTTGGCGCCGCGCCAGGAGCAAAAATGGCCATACGGCTGGAGATGGGTCCCCCACCCAAGGAGCCAGCAGGGAAAACTATGCCTTTTTCTAAAGCTCTTTGGGAACCGCTTGCGTAGCCCCACAGACCTGGGGGCTGCGGGCTTTCCTGCTGCCTTCAGCCTCGACATCACCCTTTCCCACTTGGCGTCGCGCCAGGCACAAAAATGGCCATATGGCTGGAGATGGGTCGCCAGCACAAGGAGCCAGCAGGGAAAACTATGCCTTCTTCTAAAGCTCTTTAGGAAACGCTTGCGTAGCCCCACAGACCTGGGGGCTGCGGGCTTTCCTGCTGCCTTCAGCCTCCACACCACTCTTTCCCACTTGGCTTCGCGCCAGGCACAAAAATGGCTATACGGCTGGAGATGGGTCCCCCGCCCAAGGAGCCAACAGGGAAAACTAGGCCTTGTTTTAAAGCTCTTTGGGAACCGCTTGCGTAGCCCCAAAGACCTGGGGGCTACAGGTATTTCTGCTGCCTTCAGCCTCGACACCACCCTTTCCACTTGGCGCCGCGCCAGGCACAAAAATGGCCATATGGCTGGAGATGGTTCCCCCACCCAAGGAGCCAGCAGGGAAAACTATGCCTTGTTCTAAAGCTCTTTGGGAATCGCTTGCATAACCCCACAGACCTGGGGGCTGCGGGCTTTCCTGCTGCCTTCAGCCTCGACACCACCCTTTCCCACTTGGTGCCACGCCAGGCACAAAAACAGCCATACGGCTGGAGATGGGTCCCCCGCCCAAAGAGCCAGCAGGGAAAACTATGCCTTGTTCTAAAGCTCTTAGGGAACCGCTTGCGTAGCCCCACAGACCTGGGGGCTGCGGGCTTTCCTGCTGCCTTCAGCCTCGACACCACCCTTTCCCACTTGGTGCCACGCCAGGCACAAAAACAGCCATACGGCTGGAGATGGGTCTCCCGCCCAAGGAGCCAGCAGGGAAAACTAGGCCTTGTTCTAAAGCTCTTAGGGAACCGCTTCCGTAGCCCCACAGACCTGGGGGCTGCGGGCTTTTCTGCTGCCTTCAGCCTCGAAACCACCCTTTCCCACTTGGTGCCACGCCAGGCACAAAAACAGCCATACGGCTGGAGATGGGTCCCCCGCCCAAAGAGCCAGAAGGGAAAACTATGCCTTGTTCTAAAGCTCTTTGGGAACCGCTTGCGTAGCACCCACAAACCTGGGGGCTGCAGGCTTTCCTGCTGCCTTCAACCTCAATATTACACTTTCCCACTAGGTGTCGCTCCAGGCACAAAAACAGCCATACGGCTGGAGATGGGTCCCCCGCCCAAGGAGCCAGCAGGGAAAACTATGCCTTGTTCTAAAGCTATTTGGGAACCTCTTGCGTAGCCCCACAGACCTGGGGGCTGCGGGCCTTCCTGCTGCCTTCAGCCTCGACACCACCCTTTCCCTCTTGGCCCCGCACCAGGCACAAAAATGGCCATACAGCTGGAGGTGGGTCGCCCGCCCAAGGAGCCAGCAGGGAAAACTAGGCCTTGATCTAAAACTCTTTGGGAACCGCTTGCGTAGCCCCAAAGACCTGGGGGCTGCAGGTTTTTTGCTGCCTTCAGCCTCGACACCACCCTTTCCCACTTGGTGCCACACCAGGCACAAAAACAGCCATACGGCTGGAGATGGGTCCCCAGCCCAAAGAGCCAGCAGGGAAAAGTATGCCTTGTTCTAAAGCTCTTTGGGAACCGCTTGCGTAGCTTCACAGACCTGGGGGCTGCGGGCTTTCCTGCTGCCTTCAGCCTCGACATCACCCTTTCCACTTGGCGCCACGCCAGGCACTAAAATGGCCATACAGATGGAGATGGGTCCCCCGCCCAAAGACCCAGAAGGGAAAACTATGCCTTGTTCTAAAGCTCTTTGGGAACCGCTTGCGTAGCACCCACAGACCTGGGGGCTGCAGGCTTTCCTGCTGCCTTCAGCCTCAATACTACGCTTTCCCACTAGGTGTCGCTCCAGGCCCAAAAATGGCCATACGGCTGGAGATGGGTCCCCCGCCCAAGTTACCAGCAGGGAAAATTATGCCTTGTTCTAAAGCTCTTAGGGAACCGCTTGCGTAGCCCCACAGACCTGGGGGCTGCAGGCTTTCCTGCTGCCTTTAGCCTCGACATCACCCTTTCCCACTTGGCGCCGCGCCAAGAGCAATAATGGCCATACGGCTGGAGATGGGTCCCCCGCACAAGGAGCCAGCAGGGAAAACTAAGCCTTGTTCTAAAGCTCTTAGGGAACCTCTTGCGTAGCCCCACAGACCTGGGAGCTGCGGGCCTTCCTGCTGCCTTCAGCCTCGACACCACCCTTTCCCACTTGGTGCCGCACCAGGCACAAAAATTGCTATACGTCTGGAGAATGGTCCCCCGCCCAAGGAGCCAGCAGGAAAAACTAGGCCTTGATCTAAAGCTCTTTGGGAACCGCTTGCGTAGCCCCAAAGACCTGGGGGCTGCAGGTTTTTCTGCTGCCTTCAGCCCCGACACCACCCTTTCCCACTTAGAGCCGCGCCAGGCACAAAAATGGCCATACAGCTGGAGATGGTTCCCCCTCCCAAAGACCCAGCAGGCAAAAATAGGCCTTGTTCTAAAGCTCTTTGGGAACCGCTTGCGTAGCCCCAAAGACCTGGGGTCTACAGGTATTTCTGCTGCCTTCAGCCTAGACACCACCCTTTCCACTTGGCGCCGCGCCAGGCACAAAAATGGCCATATGGCTGGAGATGGTTCCCCCACCCAAGGAGCCAGCAGGGAAAACTATGCCTTGTTCTAAAGCTCTTTGGGAACCGCTTGCGTAGCTTCACAGACCTGGGTGCTGCGGGCTTTCCTGCTGCCTTCAGCCTCGACAGCACCCTTTCCCACTTGGTGCCACGCCAGGCACAAAAACAGCCATACGGCTGGAGATGGGTCCCCCGCCCTAAGAGCCAGCAGGGAAAACTATGCCTTCTTCTAAAGCTCTTTGGGAACTGCTTGCGTAGCCCCACAGACCTGGGGGCTGCAGGCTTTCCTGCTGCCTTCAGCCTCGAAACCACCCTTTCCCACTTGGTGCCACGCCAGGCACAAAAACAGCCATACGGCTGGAGATGGGTCCCCCGCCCTAAGAGCCAGCAGGGAAAACTATGCCTTGTTCTAAAGATCTTTGGGAACCGCTTGCGTAGCCCCACAGACCTGGGGGCTGCGGGCTTTCCTGCTGCCTTCAGCCTCCACACCACCCTTTCCCACTTGGTGTCGCGCCAGGCACAAAAATGGCCATGTGGCTCGAGATGGGTCGCCCGCACAAGGAGCCAGCAGGGAAAACTAGGCCTTGTTCTAAAGCTATTGGGGAATCGCTTGCGTAGCCCCAAAGACCTGGGGGCTGCAGGCTTTTCTGCTGCGTTCAGCCTCAAAACCGCCCTTTCCACTTGGCGCCGCGCCAGGCACAAAACTGGCTATACGGCTGGAGATGGGTCTCCCGCCCAAGGAGCCAGCAGGGAAAACTAGGCCTTGTTCTAAAGCTCTTAGGGAACCGCTTGCGTAGCCCCACAGACCTGGGGGCTGCAGGCTTTTCTGCTGCCTTCAGCCTCGAAACCACCCTTTCCCACTTGGTGCCACGCCAGGCACAAAAACAGCCATACGGCTGGAGATGGGTCCCCCGCCCAAAGAGCCAGCAGGGAAAACTATGCCTTGTTCTAAAGCTCTTTGGGAACCGCTTGCGTAGCACCCACAAACCTGGGGGCTGCAGGCTTTCCTGCTGCCTTCAACCTCAATATTACACTTTCCCACTAGGTGTCGCTCCAGGCACAAAAACAGCCATACGGCTGGAGATGGGTCCCCCGCCCAAGGAGCCAGCAGGGAAAACTATGCCTTGTTCTAAAGCTATTTGGGAACCTCTTGCGTAGCCCCACAGACCTGGGGGCTGCGGGCCTTCCTGCTGCCTTCAGCCTCGACACCACCCTTTCCCTCTTGGCCCCGCACCAGGCACAAAAATGGCCATACAGCTGGAGGTGGGTCGCCCGCCCAAGGAGCCAGCAGGGAAAACTAGGCCTTGATCTAAAACTCTTTGGGAACCGCTTGCGTAGCCCCAAAGACCTGGGGGCTGCAGGTTTTTTGCTGCCTTCAGCCTCGACACCACCCTTTCCCACTTGGTGCCACACTAGGCACAAAAACAGCCATACGGCTGGAGATGGGTCCCCAGCCCAAAGAGCCAGCAGGGAAAAGTATGCCTTGTTCTAAAGCTCTTTGGGAACCGCTTGCGTAGCTTCACAGACCTGGGGGCTGCGGGCTTTCCTGCTGCCTTCAGCCTCGACATCACCCTTTCCACTTGGCGCCACGCCAGGCACTAAAATGGCCATACAGATGGAGATGGGTCCCCCGCCCAAAGACCCAGAAGGGAAAACTAGGCCTTGTTCTAAAGCTCTTTGGGAACCGCTTGCGTAGCACCCACAGACCTGGGGGCTGCAGGCTTTCCTGCTGCCTTCAGCCTCAATACTACGCTTTCCCACTAGGTGTCGCTCCAGGCCCAAAAATGGCCATACGGCTGGAGATGGGTCCCCCGCCCAAGGAGCCAGCAGGGAAAATTATGCCTTGTTCTAAAGCTCTTAGGGAACCGCTTGCGTAGCCCCACAGACCTGGGGGCTGCGGGCTTTCCTGCTGCCTTTAGCATCGACATCACCCTTTCCCACTTGGCGCCGCGCCAAGAGCAATAATGGCCATACGGCTGGAGATGGGTCCCCCGCACAAGGAGCCAGCAGGGAAAACTAAGCCTTGTTCTAAAGCTCTTAGGGAACCTCTTGCGTAGCCCCACAGACCTGGGAGCTGCGGGCCTTCCTGCTGCCTTCAGCCTCGACACCACCCTTTCCCACTTGGTGCCGCGCCAGTCACAAAAATTGCTATACGTCTGGAGAATGGTCCCCCGCCCAAGGAGCCAGCAGGGAAAACTAGGCCTTGATCTAAAACTCTTTGGGAACCGCTTGCGTAGCCCCAAAGACCTGGGGGCTGCAGGTTTTTCTGCTGCCTTCAGCCCCGACACCACCCTTTCCCACTTAGAGCCGCGCCAGGCACAAAAATGGCCATACAGCTGGAGATGGTTCCCCCTCCCAAAGACCCAGCAGGCAAAAATAGGCCTTGTTCTAAAGCTCTTTGGGAACCGCTTGCGTAGCCCCACAGACCTGGGGGCTGCGGGCTTTTCTGCTGCCTTCAGCCTCAAAACCGCCCTTTCCACTTGGCGCCGCGCCAGGCACAAAAATGGCCATATGGCTGGAGATGGGTCCCCCGCCCAAAGACCCTGAATGGAAAACTATGCCTTGTTCTAAAGCTCTTTGGGAACCGCTTGCGTAGCACCCACAGACCTGGGGGCTGCAGGCTTTCCTGCTGCCTTCAACGTCAATACTACGCTTTCCCACTAGGTGTCGCTCCAGGCCCAAAAATGGCCATACGGCTGGAGATGGGTCCCCCATCCAAGGAGCCAGCAGGGAAAACTATGCCTTGTTCTAAAGCTCTTTGGGAACCGCTTGCGTAACCCCACAGACCTGGGGGCTGCGGGCTTTCCTGCTGCCTTCAGCCTTGACACCACCCTTTCCCACTTGGTACCACGCCAGGCACAAAAACAGCCATACGGCTGGAGATGGGTCCCCCGCCCAAAGAGCCAGCAGGGAAAACTATGCCTTGTTCTAAAGCTCTTTGGGAACCGCTTGCGTAGCCCCACAGACCTGGGGGCTGCGGGCTTTCCTGCTGCCTTCTGCCTTGACATGACCCTTTGCCACTTTGCACTGCGCTAGCTACTAAAATGGCCATATGGCTGGAGATGGGTCCCACGCCCAAAGAACCAGCAGGGAAAACTATGCCTTGTTCTAAAGCTCTTTGGGAACCGCTTGCGTAGCCCCACAGACCTGGGCGCTGCGGGCTTTCCTGCTGCCTTCAGCCTCGACACAACCCTTTCCCACTTGGTGCCGCGCCAGGCACAAAAATGGCCATATGGCTGGAGATGGTTCCCCCGCCCAAGGAGCCAGCAGGGAAAATTATGCCTTGTTCTAAAGCTCTTTGGGAACCGCTTGCGTAGCACCCACAGACCTGGGGGCTGCAGGCTTTCCTGCTGCCTTCAACGTCAATACTACGCTTTCCCACTAGGTGTCGCTCAAGGCCCAAAAATGGCCATACGGCTGGAGATGGGTCCCCCGCCCAAGGAACCTTCAGGGATAACTATGCCTTGTTCTAAAGCTCTTTGGGAACCGCTTGCGTAGCCCCACAGACCTGGGGGCTGCGGGCTTTCCTGCTGCCTTCAGCCTCCACACCACCCTTTCCCACTTGGCGTAGCGCCAGGCACAAAAATGGCTATACAGCTGGAGATGGGTCCCCCGCCCAAAGACCCAGCAGGGAAAACTAGGCCTTGTTCTAAAGCTCTTTGGGAACCGCTTGCGTAGCCCCAAAGACCTGGGGGCTGCAGGCTTTTCTGCTGCGTTCAGCCTCAAAACCGCCCTTTCCACTTGGCGCCGCGCCAGGCACAAAAACAGCCATACGGCTGGGGATGGGTCCCCCGCCCAAAGACCCAGCAGGGAAAACTATGTCTTGTTCTAAAGCTCTTTGGGAACCGCTTGCGTAGCCCCACAGACCTGGGGGCTGCGGGCTTTTCTGCTGCCTTCAGCCTCGACAACACCCTTTCCCACTTGGTGTCGCGCCAGGCACAAAAATGGCTATACGGCTGGAGATGGGTCCCCCGCCCAAGGAGCCAACAGGGAAAACTAGGCCCTGTTCTAAAGCTCTTAGGGAACCGCTTGCGTAGCCCCACAGACCTGGGGGCTGCGGGCTTTCCTGCTGCCTTCAGCCTCGACACAACCCTTTCCCACTTGGTGCCGCGCCAGGCACAAAAATGGCCATATGGCTGGAGATGGTTCCCCCGCCCAAGGAGCCAGCAGGGAAAACTAGGCCTTGTTCTAAAGCTATTTGGGAATCGCTTCCGTAGCCCCAAAGACCTGGGGGCTGCAGGCTTTTCTGCTGCCTTCAGCCTCAAAACCGCCCTTTCCACTTGGCGCCGCGCCAGGCACAAAAATGGCTATACGGCTGGAGATGGGTCGCCCGCCCAAGGAGCCAGCAGGGAAAACTAGGCCTTGTTCTAAAGCTCTTAGGGAACCGCTTGCGTAGCCCCACAGACCTTGGGGCTGCAGGCTTTTCTGCTGCCTTCAGCCTCGAAACCACCCTTTCCCACTTGGTGCCACGCCAGGCACAAAAACAGCCATACGGCTCGAGATGGGTCCCCCGCCCAAAGAGCCAGCAGGGAAAACTATGCCTTGTTCTAAAGCTCTTTGGGAACCGCTTGCGTAGCACCCACAAACCTGGGGGCTGCAGGCTTTCCTGCTGCCTTCAACCTCAATATTACACTTTCCCACTAGGTGTCGCTCCAGGCACAAAAACAGCCATACGGCTGGAGATGGGTCCCCCGCCCAAGGAGCCAGCAGGGAAAACTATGCCTTGTTCTAAAGCTATTTGGGAACCTCTTGCGTAGCCCCACAGACCTGGGGGCTGCGGGCCTTCCTGCTGCCTTCAGCCTCGACACCACCCTTTCCCTCTTGGCCCCGCACCAGGCACAAAAATGGCCATACAGCTGGAGGTGGGTCGCCCGCCCAAGGAGCCAGCAGGGAAAACTAGGCCTTGATCTAAAACTCTTTGGGAACCGCTTGCGTAGCCCCAAAGACCTGGGGGCTGCAGGTTTTTCTGCTGCCTTCAGCCCCGACACCACCCTTTCCCACTTAGAGCCGCGCCAGGCACAAAAATGGCCATACAGCTGGAGATGGTTCCCCCTCCCAAAGACCCAGCAGGCAAAAATAGGCCTTGTTCTAAAGCTCTTTGGGAACCGCTTGCGTAGCCCCACAGACCTGGGGGCTGCGGGCTTTTCTGCTGCCTTCAGCCTCAAAACCGCCCTTTCCACTTGGCGCCGCGCCAGGCACAAAAATAGCCATACGGCTGGAGATGGGTCCCCCGCCCAAAGACCCTGAATGGAAAACTATGCCTTGTTCTAAAGCTCTTTGGGAACTGCTTGCGTAGCACCCACAGACCTGGGGGCTGCAGGCTTTCCTGCTGCCTTCAACGTCAATACTACGCTTTCCCACTAGGTGTCGCTCCAGGCCCAAAAATGGCCATACGGCTGGAGATGGGTCCCCCGCCCAAGGAACCAGCAGGGAAAACTGTGCCTTGTTCTACAGCTCTTGGGGAACCGCTTGCGTAGCCCCACAGACCTGGGGGCTGCGGGCTTTCCTGCTGCCTTCAGCCTCCACACCACCCTTTCCCACTTGGTACCACGCCAGGCACAAAAACAGCCATACGGCTGGAGATGGGTCCCCCGCCCAAAGAGCCAGCAGGGAAAACTATGCCTTGTTCTAAAGCTCTTTGGGAACCGCTTGCGTAGCCCCACAGACCTGGGTGCTGCGGGCTTTCCTGCTGCCTTCAGCCTCGAAACCACCCTTTCCCACTTGGTGCAACGCCAGGCACAAAAATGGCTATACGGCTGGAGATGGGTCCCCCGCCCAAGGAGCCAGCAGGGAAAACTATGCCTTCTTCTAAAGCTCTTTGGGAACCACTTGCGTAGCCCCACAGACCTGGGGGCTGCGGGCTTTCCTGCTGCCTTCAGCCTCGACACCACCCTTTCCCACTTGGTGCCACGCCAGGCACAAAAACAGCCATACGGCTGGAGATGGGTCCCCCGCCCAAGGGGCCAGCAGGGAAAACTATGTCTTGTTCTAAAGCTCTTTGGGATCCGCTTGCGTAGCCCCACAGAGCTGGGGGCTGAGGGCTTTCCTGCTGCCTTCTGCCTCCACACCACTCTTTCCCACTTGGCGTCGCGCCAGGGACAAAAATGGCTATACGGCTGGAGATGGGTCCCCCGCCCAAGGAGCCAACAGGGAAAACTAGGCCTTGTTCTAAAGCTCTTTGGGAACCGCTTGCGTAGCCCCAAAGACCTGGGGTCTACAGGTATTTCTGCTGCCTTCAGCCTAGACACCACCCTTTCCACTTGGCGCCGCGCCAGGCACAAAAATGGCTATATGGCTGGAGATGGTTCCCCCACCCAAGGAGCCAGCAGGGAAAACTATGCCTTGTTCTAAAGCTCTTTGGGAACCGCTTGCGTAACCCCACAGACCTGGGTGCTGCGGGCTTTCCTGCTGCCTTCAGCCTCGACACCACCCTTTCCCACTTGGTGCCACGCCAGGCACAAAAACAGCCATACGGCTGGAGATGGGTCCCCCGCCCTAAGAGCCAGCAGGGAAAACTATGCCTTCTTCTAAAGCTCTTTGGGAACCGCTTGCGTAGCCCCACAGACCTGGGGGCTGCAGGCTTTCCTGCTGCCTTCAGCCTCAAAACCACCCTTTCCCACTTGGTGCCACGCCAGGCACAAAAATGGCTATACGGCTGGAGATGGGTCCCCCGCCCAAGGAGCCAGCAGGGAAAAATATGCCTTGTTTTAAAGCTCTTTGGTAACCGCTTGCGTAGTCCCACAGACCTGGGGGCTGCGGGCTTTCCTGCTGCCTTCAGCCTCGACACCACCCTTTCCCACTTGGCGCCGCGCCAGGAGCAAAAATGGCCATACGGCTGGAGATGGGTCCCCCACCCAAGGAGCCAGCAGGGAAAACTATGCCTTGTTCTAAAGCTCTTTGGGAACCGCTTGCGTAGCCCCACAGACCTGGGGGCTGCGGGCTTTCCTGCTGCCTTCAGCCTCGACATCACCCTTTCCCACTTGGCGTCGCGCCAGGCACAAAAATGGCCATATGGCTGGAGATGGGTCGCCAGCACAAGGAGCCAGCAGGGAAAACTATGCCTTCTTCTAAAGCTCTTTAGGAACCGCTTGCGTAGCCCCACAGACCTGGGGGCTGCGGGCTTTCCTGCTGCCTTCAGCCTCCACACCACTCTTTCCCACTTGGCTTCGCGCCAGGCACAAAAATGGCTATACGGCTGGAGATGGGTCCCCCGCCCAAGGAGCCAACAGGGAAAACTAGGCCTTGTTTTAAAGCTCTTTGGGAACCGCTTGCGTAGCCCCAAAGACCTGGGGGCTACAGGTATTTCTGCTGCCTTCAGCCTCGACACCACCCTTTCCACTTGGCGCCGCGCCAGGCACAAAAATGGCCATATGGCTGGAGATGGTTCCCCCACCCAAGGAGCCAGCAGGGAAAACTATGCCTTGTTCTAAAGCTCTTTGGGAATCGCTTGCATAACCCCACAGACCTGGGGGCTGCGGGCTTTCCTGCTGCCTTCAGCCTCGACACCACCCTTTCCCACTTGGTGCCACGCCAGGCACAAAAACAGCCATACGGCTGGAGATGGGTCCCCCGCCCAAAGAGCCAGCAGGGAAAACTATGCCTTGTTCTAAAGCTCTTAGGGAACCGCTTGCGTAGCCCCACAGACCTGGGGGCTGCGGGCTTTCCTGCTGCCTTCAGCCTCGACACCACCCTTTCCCACTTGGTGCCACGCCAGGCACAAAAACAGCCATACGGCTGGAGATGGGTCTCCCGCCCAAGGAGCCAGCAGGGAAAACTAGGCCTTGTTCTAAAGCTCTTAGGGAACCGCTTGCGTAGCCCCACAGACCTGGGGGCTGCAGGCTTTTCTGCTGCCTTCAGCCTCGAAACCACCCTTTCCCACTTGGTGCCACGCCAGGCACAAAAACAGCCATACGGCTGGAGATGGGTCCCCCGCCCAAAGAGCCAGAAGGGAAAACTATGCCTTGTTCTAAAGCTCTTTGGGAACCGCTTGCGTAGCACCCACAAACCTGGGGGCTGCAGGCTTTCCTGCTGCCTTCAACCTCAATATTACACTTTCCCACTAGGTGTCGCTCCAGGCACAAAAACAGCCATACGGCTGGAGATGGGTCCCCCGCCCATGGAGCCAGCAGGGAAAACTATGCCTTGTTCTAAAGCTATTTGGGAACCTCTTGCGTAGCCCCACAAACCTGGGGGCTGCGGGCCTTCCTGCTGCCTTCAGCCTCGACACCACCCTTTCCCTCTTGGCCCCGCACCAGGCACAAAAATGGCCATACAGCTGGAGGTGGGTCGCCCGCCCAAGGAGCCAGCAGGGAAAACTAGGCCTTGATCTAAAACTCTTTGGGAACCGCTTGCGTAGCCCCAAAGACCTGGGGGCTGCAGGTTTTTTGCTGCCTTCAGCCTCGACACCACCCTTTCCCACTTGGTGCCACACCAGGCACAAAAACAGCCATACGGCTGGAGATGGGTCCCCAGCCCAAAGAGCCAGCAGGGAAAAGTATGCCTTGTTCTAAAGCTCTTTGGGAACCGCTTGCGTAGCTTCACAGACCTGGGGGCTGCGGGCTTTCCTGCTGCCTTCAGCCTCGACATCACCCTTTCCACTTGGCGCCACGCCAGGCACTAAAATGGCCATACAGATGGAGATGGGTCCCCCGCCCAAAGACCCAGAAGGGAAAACTATGCCTTGTTCTAAAGCTCTTTGGGAACCGCTTGCGTAGCACCCACAGACCTGGGGGCTGCAGGCTTTCCTGCTGCCTTCAGCCTCAATACTACGCTTTCCCACTAGGTGTCGCTCCAGGCCCAAAAATGGCCATACGGCTGGAGATGGGTCCCCCGCCCAAGTTACCAGCAGGGAAAATTATGCCTTGTTCTAAAGCTCTTAGGGAACCGCTTGCGTAGCCCCACAGACCTGGGGGCTGCAGGCTTTCCTGCTGCCTTTAGCCTCGACATCACCCTTTCCCACTTGGCGCCGCGCCAAGAGCAATAATGGCCATACGGCTGGAGATGGGTCCCCCGCACAAGGAGCCAGCAGGGAAAACTAAGCCTTGTTCTAAAGCTCTTAGGGAACCTCTTGCGTAGCCCCACAGACCTGGGAGCTGCGGGCCTTCCTGCTGCCTTCAGCCTCGACACCACCCTTTCCCACTTGGTGCCGCACCAGGCACAAAAATTGCTATACGTCTGGAGAATGGTCCCCCGCCCAAGGAGCCAGCAGGAAAAACTAGGCCTTGATCTAAAGCTCTTTGGGAACCGCTTGCGTAGCCCCAAAGACCTGGGGGCTGCAGGTTTTTCTGCTGCCTTCAGCCCCGACACCACCCTTTCCCACTTAGAGCCGCGCCAGGCACAAAAATGGCCATACAGCTGGAGATGGTTCCCCCTCCCAAAGACCCAGCAGGCAAAAATAGGCCTTGTTCTAAAGCTCTTTGGGAACCGCTTGCGTAGCCCCACAGACCTGGGGGCTGCGGGCTTTTCTGCTGCCTTCAGCCTCAAAACCGCCCTTTCCACTTGGCGCCGCGCCAGGCACAAAAATGGCCATACGGCTGGAGATGGGTCCCCCGCCCAAAGACCCTGAATGGAAAACTATGCCTTGTTCTAAAGCCCTTTGGGAACCGCTTGCGTAGCACCCACAGACCTGGGGGCTGCAGGATTTCCTGCTGCCTTCAACGTCAATACTACGCTTTCCCACTAGGTGTCGCTCCAGGCCCAAAAATGGCCATACGGCTGGAGATGGGTCCCCCGCCCAAGGAACCAGCAGGGAAAACTATGCCTTGTTCTACAGCTCTTGGGGAACCGCTTGCGTAGCCCCACAGACCTGGGGGCTGCGGGCTTTCCTGCTGCCTTCAGCCTCCACACCACCCTTTCCCACTTGGTACCACGCCAGGCACAAAAACAGCCATACGGCTGGAGATGGGTCCCCCGCCCAAAGAGCCAGCAGGGAAAACTATGCCTTGTTCTAAAGCTCTTTGGGAACCGCTTGCGTAGCCCCACAGACCTGGGTGCTGCGGGCTTTCCTGCTGCCTTCAGCCTCGAAACCACCCTTTCCCACTTGGTGCAACGCCAGGCACAAAAATGGCTATACGGCTGGAGATGGGTCCCCCGCCCAAGGAGCCAGCAGGGAAAACTATGCCTTCTTCTAAAGCTCTTAGGGAACCGCTTGCGTAGCTTCACAGACCTGGGGGCTGCGGGCTTTCCTGCTGCCTTCAGCCTCGACATCACCCTTTCCACTTGGCGCCACGCCAGGCACTAAAATGGCCATACAGATGGAGATGGGTCCCCCGCCCAAAGACCCAGAAGGGAAAACTATGCCTTGTTCTAAAGCTCTTTGGGAACCGCTTGCGTAGCCCCACAGACCTGGGGGCTGCAGGCTTTCCTGCTGCCTTCAGCCTCGACACCACCCTTTCCCACTTGGTGCCACGCCAGGCACAAAAACAGCCATACGGCTGGAGATGGGTCCCACGCCCAAGGGGCCAGCAGGGAAAACTATGTCTTGTTCTAAAGCTCTTTGGGATCCGCTTGCGTAGCCCCACAGACCTGGGGGCTGCGGGCTTTCCTGCTGCCTTCTGCCTCCACACCACTCTTTCCCACTTGGCGTCGCGCCAGGGACAAAAATGGCTATACGGCTGGAGATGGGTCCCCTGCCCAAGGAGCCAGCAGGGAAAACTAGGCCTTGTTCTAAAGCTCTTTGGGAACCGCTTGCGTAGCCCCAAAGACCTGGGGTCTACAGAAATTTCTGCTGCCTTCAGCCTAGACACCACCCTTTCCACTTGGCGCCGCGCCAGGCACAAAAATGGCTATATGGCTGGAGATGGTTCCCCCACCCAAGGAGCCAGCAGGGAAAACTATGCCTTGTTCTAAAGCTCTTTGGGAACCGCTTGCGTAACCACACAAACCTGGGGGCTGCGGGCTTTCCTGCTGCCTTCAGCCTCGACAGCACCCTTTCCCACTTGGTGCCACGCCAGGCACAAAAACAGCCATACGGCTGGAGATGGGTCCCCCGCCCTAAGAGCCAGCAGGGAAAACTGTGCCTTCTTCTAAAGCTCTTTGGGAACTGCTTGCGTAGCCCCACAGACCTGGGGGCTGCGGGCTTTCCTGCTGCCTTCAGCCTCGAAACCACCCTTTCCCACTTGGTGCCACGCCAGGCACAAAAACAGCCATACGGCTGGAGATGGGTCCCCCGCCCAAAGAGCCAGCAGGGAAAACTGTGCCTTGTTCTAAAGATCTTTGGGAACCGCTTGCGTAGCCCCACAGACCTGGGGGCTGCGGGCTTTCCTGCTGCCTTCAGCCTCCACACCACCCTTTCCCACTTGGTGTCGCGCCAGGCACAAAAATTGCCATGTGGCTCGAGATGGGTCGCCCGCACAAGGAGCCAGCAGGGAAAACTAGGCCTTGTTCTAAAGCTATTTTGGAATCGCTTGCGTAGCCCCAAAGACCTGGGGGCTGCAGGCTTTTCTGCTGCGTTCAGCCTCAAAACCGCCCTTTCCACTTGGCGCCGCGCCAGGCACAAAAATGGCTATACGGCTGGAGATGGGTCTCCCGCCCAAGGAGCCAGCAGGGAAAACTAGGCCTTGTTCTAAAGCTCTTAGGGAACCGCTTGCGTAGCCCCACAGACCTGGGGGCTGCAGGCTTTTCTGCTGCCTTCAGCCTCGAAACCACCCTTTCCCACTTGGTGCCACGCCAGGCACAAAAACAGCCATACGGCTGGAGATGGGTCCCCCGCCCAAAGAGCCAGCAGGGAAAACTATGCCTTGTTCTAAAGCTCTTTGGGAACCGCTTGCGTAGCACCCACAAACCTGGGGGCTGAAGGCTTTCCTGCTGCCTTCAACCTCAATATTACACTTTCCCACTAGGTGTCGCTCCAGGCACAAAAACAGCCATACGGCTGGAGATGGGTCCCCCGCCCAAGGAGCCAGCAGGGAAAACTATGCCTTGTTCTAAAGCTATTTGGGAACCTCTTGCGTAGCCCCACAGACCTGGGGGCTGCGGGCCTTCCTGCTGCCTTCAGCCTCGACACCACCCTTTCCCTCTTGGCCCCGCACCAGGCACAAAAATGGCCATACGGCTGGAGATGGGTCCCCCGCCCAAGGAGCCAGCAGGGAAAACTAGGCCTTGATCTAAAACTCTTTGGGAACCGCTTGCGTAGCCCCAAAGACCTGGGGGCTGCAGGTTTTTTGCTGCCTTCAGCCTCGACACCACCCTTTCCCACTTGGTGCCACACCAGGCACAAAAACAGCCATACGGCTGGAGATGGGTCCCCAGCCCAAAGAGCCAGCAGGGAAAAGTATGCCTTGTTCTAAAGCTCTTTGGGAACCGCTTGCGTAGCTTCACAGACCTGGGGGCTGCGGGCTTTCCTGCTGCCTTCAGCCTCGACATCACCCTTTCCACTTGGCGCCACGCCAGGCACTAAAATGGCCATACAGATGGAGATGGGTCCCCCGCCCAAAGACCCAGAAGGGAAAACTATGCCTTGTTCTAAAGCTCTTTGGGAACCGCTTGCGTAGCACCCACAGACCTGGGGGCTGCAGGCTTTCCTGCTGCCTTCAGCCTCAATACTACGCTTTCCCACTAGGTGTCGCTCCAGGCCCAAAAATGGCCATACGGCTGGAGATGGGTCCCCCGCCCAAGGAGCCAGCAGGGAAAATTATGCCTTGTTCTAAACCTCTTAGGGAACCGCTTGCGTAGCCCCACAGACCTGGGGGCTGCGGGCTTTCCTGCTGCCTTTAGCCTCGACATCACCCTTTCCCACTTGGAGCCGCGCCAAGAGCAATAATGGCCATACGGCTGGAGATGGGTCCCCCGCACAAGGAGCCAGCAGGGAAAACTAAGCCTTGTTCTAAAGCTCTTAGGGAACCTTTGCGTAGCCCCACAGACCTGGGAGCTGCGGGCCTTCCTGCTGCCTTCAGCCTCGACACCACCCTTTCCCACTTGGTGCCGCACCAGGCACAAAAATTGCTATACGTCTGGAGAATGGTCCCCCGCCCAAGGAGCCAGCAGGGAAAACTAGGCCTTGATCTAAAACTCTTTGGGAACCGCTTGCGTAGCCCCAAAGACCTGGGGGCTGCAGGTTTTTCTGCTGCCTTCAGCCCCGACACCACCCTTTCCCACTTAGAGCCGCGCCAGGCACAAAAATGGCCATACAGCTGGAGATGGTTCCCCCTCCCAAAGACCCAGCAGGCAAAAATAGGCCTTGTTCTAAAGCTCTTTGGGAACCGCTTGCGTAGCCCCACAGACCTGGGGGCTGCGGGCTTTTCTGCTGCCTTCAGCCTCAAAACCGCCCTTTCCACTTGGCGCCGCGCCAGGCACAAAAATGGCCATACGGCTGGAGATGGGTCCCCCGCCCAAAGACCCTGAATGGAAAACTATGCCTTGTTCTAAAGCTCTTTGGGAACCGCTTGCGTAGCACCCACAGACCTGGGGGCTGCAGGCTTTCCTGCTGCCTTCAACGTCAATACTACGCTTTCCCACTAGGTGTCGCTCCAGGCCCAAAAATGGCCATACGGCTGGAGATGGGTCCCCCGCACAAGGAGCCAGCAGGGAAAACTATGCCTTGTTCTAAAGCTCTTTGGGAACCGCTTGCGTAACCCCACAGACCTGGGGGCTGCGGGCTTTCCTGCTGCCTTCAGCCTCGACACCACCCTTTCCCACTTGGTACCACGCCAGGCACAAAAACAGCCATACGGCTGGAGATGGGTCCCCCGCCCAAAGAGCCAGCAGGGAAAACTATGCCTTCTTCTAAAGCTCTTTGGGAACCGCTTGCGTAGCCCCACAGACCTGGGGGCTGCGGGCTTTTCTGCTGCCTTTAGCCTCGAAACCACCCTTTCCCACTTGGTGCAACGCCAGGCACAAAAATGGCTATACGGCTGGAGATGGGTCCCACGCCCAAGGAGCCAGCAGGGAAAACTATGCCTTCTTCTAAAGCTCTTTGGGAACCACTTGCGTAGCCCCACAGACCTGGGGGCTGCGGACTTTCCTGCTGCCTTCAGCCTCGACACCAACCTTTCCCACTTGGTGCCACGCCAGGCACAAAAACAGCCATACGGCTGGAGATGGGTCCCCCGCCCAAGGAGCCAAAAGGGAAAACTAGGCCTTGTTCTAAAGCTCTTTGGGAACCGCTTGCGTAGCCCCACAGACCTGGGGTCTACAGGTATTTCTGTTGCCTTCAGCCAAGACACCACCCTTTCCACTTGGCGCCGCGCCAGGCACAAAAATGGCTATATGGCTGGAGATGGTTCCCCCACCCAAGGAGCCAGCAGGGAAAACTATGCCTTGTTCTAAAGCTCTTTGGGAACCGCTTGCGTAGCCCCACAGACCTGGGGGCTGCGGGCTTTCCTGCTGCCTTCAGCCTCAAAACCACCCTTTCCCACTTGGTGCCACGCCAGGCACAAAAATGGCTATACGGCTGGAGATGGTTCCCCCACCCAAGGAGCCAGCAGGGAAAACTATGCCGTGTTCTAAAGCTCTTTGGGAACCGCTTGCGTAGCCCCACAGACCTGGGGGCTGCAGGCTTTTCTGCTGCCTTCAGCCTCCAAACCGCCCTTTCCACTTGGCGCCGCGCCAGGCACTAAAATAGCCATACAGCTGGAGATGGATCCCCCGCCCAAAGACCCTGACGGGAAAACTAGGCCTTGTTCTAAAGCTCTTTGGGAACTGCTTGCGTAGCACCCACAGACCTGGAGGCTGCAGGCTTTCCTGCTGCCTTCAGCCTCAATACTACGCTTTCCCACTAGGTGTCGCTCCAGGCACAAAAATGACCATACGTCTGGAGATGGTTCCCCCACCCAAGGAGCCAGCAGGGAAAGCTATGCCTTGTTCTAAAGCTCTTTGGGAACCGCTTGCGTAGCCCCACAGACCTGGGGGCTGCGGGCTTTCCTGCTGCCTTCAGCCTTGACATGACCATTTCCCACTTGGTGCCGCGCCAGGCAAAAAAAAAAGGCTATAGGGCTGAAGATAGGTCCCCCGCCCAAGGAGCCAGCAGGAAAAACTAGGCCTTGTTCTAAAGCTATTTGGGAACCGCTTGCGTAGCCCCACAGACCTGGGGGCTGCAAGCCTTTCTGCTGCCTTCAGCCTCGAAACCACCCTTTCCCACTTGGCGCCGCGCCAGGCACAAAAATGGCCATACAGCTGGAGATGGTTCCCCCTCCCAAAGACCCAGCAGGGAAAATTATGCCTTGTTCTAAAGCTCTTTGGCAACCGCTTGCGTAGCCCCACAGACCTGGGGGCTGCGGGCTTTCCTGCTGCCTTCAGCCTCCACACCACTCTTTCCCACTTGGCGTCGCGCCAGGCACAAAAATGGCTATACGGCTGGAGATGGGTCCCCCGCCCAAGGAGCCAACAGGGAAAACTAGGCCTTGTTTTAAAGCTCTTTGGGAACCGCTTGCGTAGCCCCAAAGACCTGGGGGCTACAGGTATTTCTGCTGCCTTCAGCCTAGACACCACCCTTTCCACTTGGCGCCGCGCCAGGCACAAAAATGGCCATATGGCTGGAGATGGTTCCCCCACCCAAGGAGCCAGCAAGGAAAACTATGCCTTGTTCTAAATCTATTTGGGAACCGCTTGCATAGCCCCACAGACCTGGGGGCTGCGGGCTTTCCTGCTGCCTTCAGCCTCGAAACCACCCTTTCCCACTTGGTGCCAAGCCAGGCACAAAAATGGCTATACGGCTGAAGATGGGTCCCCCGCCCAAGGAGCCAGCAGGGAAAAATATGCCGTGTTCTAAAGCTATTTGGGAACCGCTTGCGTAGCCCCACAGACCTGGGGGCTGCGGGCTTTCCTGCTGCCTTCAGCCTCCACACCACCCTTTCCCACTTGGCGCCGCGCCAGGAGCAAAAATGGCCATACGGCTGGAATTGGGTCCACCACCCAAGGAGCCAGCAGGGAAAACTAGGCCTTGTTCTAAAGCTCTTTGGGAATCACTTGCGTAGCCCCACAGACGTGGGGGCTGCGGGCTTTCCTGCTGCCTTCAGCCTTGACATGACCATTTCCGACTTGGTGCCATGCCAGGCACAAAAATGGCTATACAGCTGAAGATAGGTCCCCCGCCCAAGGAGCCAGCAGGGAAAACTAGGCCTTGTTCTAAAGCTCTTTGGGAACCGCTTGCATAACCCCACAGACCTGGGGGCTGCGGGCTTTCCTGCTGCCTTCAGCCTCGACACCACCCTTTCCCACTTGGTGCCACGCCAGGCACAAAAACAGCCATACGGCTGGAGATGGGTCCCCCGCCCAAAGAGCCAGCAGGGAAAACTAGGCCTTGTTCTAAAGCTCTTAGGGAACCGCTTGCGTAGCCCCACAGACCTGGGGGCTGCGGGCTTTCCTGCTGCCTTCAGCCTCGAAACCACCCTTTCCCACTTGGTGCCAAGCCAGGCACAAAAATGGCTATACGGCTGAAGATGGGTCCCCCGCCCAAGGAGCCAGCAGGGAAAACTATGCCTTGTTCTAAAGCTCTTTGGGAACCGCTTGCGTAGCCCCACAGACCTGGGGGCTGCGGGCTTTCCTACTGCCTTCAGCCTCCAAAACGCCCTTTCCACTTGGCGCCGCGCCAGGCACTAAAATGGCCATACAGCTGGAGATGGATCCCCCGCCCAAAGACCCTGAAGGGAAAACTAGGCCTTGTTCTAAAGCTCTTTGGGAATCGCTTGCGTAGCACCCACAGACCTGGGGGCTGCAGGCTTTCCTGCTGCCTTCAGCCTCAATACTACGCTTTCCCACTAGGTGTCGCGCCAGGCACAAAAATGGCCATATGGCTGGAGATGGGTCGCCAGCACAAGGAGCCAGCAGGGAAAACTATGCCTTCTTCTAAAGCTCTTTGGGAACCGCTTGCGTAGCCCCACAGACCTGGGGGCTACAGGTATTTCTGCTGCCTTCAGCCTCGACACCACCCTTTCCACTTGGCGCCGCGCCAGGCACAAAAATGGCCATATGGCTGGAGATGGTTCCCCCACCCAAGGAGCCAGCAGGGAAAACTATGCCTTGTTCTAAAGCTATTTGGGAACCGCTTGCGTAGCCCCACAGACCTGGGGGCTGCGGGCTTTCCTGCTGCCTTCAGCCTCGAAACCACCCTTTCCCACTTGGTGCCAAGCCAGGCACAAAAATGGCTATACGGCTGAAGATGGGTCCCCCGCCCAAGGAGCCAGCAGGGAAAACTATGCCGTGTTCTAAAGCTCTTTGGGAACCGCTTGCGTAGCCCCAAAGACCTGGGGGCTGCGGGCTTTCCTGCTGCCTTCAGCCTCGACACCACCCTTTCCCACTTGGCGCCGCGCCAGGAGCAAAAATGGCCATACGGCTGGAGATGGGTCCCCCACCCAAGGAGCCAGCAGGGAAAACTAGGCCTTGTTCTAAAGCTCTTTGGGAATCACTTGCGTAGCCCCACAGACCTGGGGGCTGCGGGCTTTCCTGCTGCCTTCTGCCTTGACATGACCATTTCCCACTTGGTGCCGCGCCAGGCACAAAAATGGCTATACGGCTGAAGATAGGTCCCCCGCCCCAGGAGCCAGCAGGAAAAACTAGGCCTTCTTCTAAAGCTATTTGGGAACCGCTTGCGTAGCCCCACAGACCTGGGGGCTGCGGGCCTTTCTGCTGCCTTCATCCTCGAAACCACCCTTTCCCACTTGGCGCCGCGCCAGGCACAAAAATGGCCATACAGCTGGAGATGGTTCCCCCTCCCAAAGACCCAGTAGGCAAAAATAGGCCTTGTTCTAAAGCTCTTTGGGAACCGCTTGCGTAGCCCCACAGACCTGGGGGCTGCGGGCTTTCCTGCTGCCTTCAGCCTCGACACCACCCTTTCCCACTTGGTGCCACGCCAGGCACAAAAACAGCCATACGGCTGGAGATGGGTCCCCAGCCCAAAGAGCCAGCAGGGAAAACTATGCCTTGTTCTAAAGCTCTTTGGGAACCGCTTGCGTAGCTTCACAGACCTGGGGGCTGCGGGCTTTCCTGCTGCCTTCAACCTCAATATTACACTTTCCCACTAGGTGTCGCTCCAGGCCCAAAAATGGCTATACGGCTGGAGATGGTTCCCCCACCCAAGGAGCCAGCAGGGAAAGCTATGCCTTGTTCTAAAGCTCTTAGGGAACCGCTTGCGTAGCCCCACAGACCTGGGGGCTGCGGGCTTTCCTGCTGCCTTCAGCCTCAATACTACGCTTTCCCACTAGGTGTCGCTCCAGGCACAAAAATGGCCATACGGCTGGAGATGGGTCCACCGCCCAAGGAGCCAGCAGGGAAAACTATTCCTTATTCTAAAGCTCTTTGGGATCCGCTTGCGTAGCCCCACAGACCTGGGGCTGCGAGCTTTCCTGCTGCCTTCAGCCTCGACACCACCCTTTCCCACTTGGCGCCGCGCCAGGCACAAAAATGACCATACGGCTGGAGATGGGTCCCCCGCCCAAGGAGCCAGCAGGAAAAACTAGGC
Source organism: Chroicocephalus ridibundus (assembly GCF_963924245.1). Taxonomy (NCBI): domain Eukaryota; kingdom Metazoa; phylum Chordata; class Aves; order Charadriiformes; family Laridae; genus Chroicocephalus; species Chroicocephalus ridibundus. The sequence continues at coordinate 773,957 of NW_026961535.1, forward strand.
CTAGATCTAAAACTCTTTGGGAACCGCTTGCGTAGCCCCAAAGACCTGGGGGCTGCAGGTTTTTCTGCTGCCTTCAGCCCCGACACCACCCTTTCCCACTTAGAGCCGCGCCAGGCACAAAAATGGCCATACAGCTGGAGATGGTTCCCCCTCCCAAAGACCCAGCAGGCAAAAATAGGCCTTGTTCTAAAGCTCTTTGGGAACCGCTTGCGTAGCACCCACAGACCTGGGGGCTGCAGGCTTTCCTGCTGCCTTCAACGTCAATACTACGCTTTCCCACTAGGTGTCGCTCCAGGCCCAAAAATGGCCATACGGCTGGAGATGGGTCCCCCGCCCAAGGAACCAGCAGGGAAAACTATGCCTTGTTCTACAGCTCTTGGGGAACCGCTTGCGTAGCCCCACAGACCTGGGGGCTGCGGGCTTTCCTGCTGCCTTCAGCCTCCACACCACCCTTTCCCACTTGGTACCACGCCAGGCACAAAAACAGCCATACGGCTGGAGATGGGTCCCCCGCCCAAAGAGCCAGCAGGGAAAACTATGCCTTGTTCTAAAGCTCTTTGGGAACCGCTTGCGTAGCCCCACAGACCTGGGTGCTGCGGGCTTTCCTGCTGCCTTCAGCCTCGAAACCACCCTTTCCCACTTGGTGCAACGCCAGGCACAAAAATGGCTATACGGCTGGAGATGGGTCCCACGCCCAAGGAGCCAGCAGGGAAAACTATGCCTTCTTCTAAAGCTCTTTGGGAACCACTTGCGTAGCCCCACAGACCTGGGGGCTGCGGGCTTTCCTGCTGCCTTCAGCCTCGACACCACCCTTTCCCACTTGGTGCCACGCCAGGCACAAAAACAGCCATACGGCTGGAGATGGGTCCCACGCCCAAGGGGCCAGCAGGGAAAACTATGCCTTCTTCTAAAGCTCTTTGGGAACCTCTTGCGTAGCCCCACAGACCTGGGGGCTGCGGGCTTTCCTGCTGCCTTCAGCCTCGACACCACCCTTTCCCACTTGGTGCCACGCCAGGCACAAAAACAGCCATACGGCTGGAGATGGGTCCCACGCCCAAGGGGCCAGCAGGGAAAACTATGTCTTGTTCTAAAGCTCTTAGGGAACCTCTTGCGTAGCCCCACAGACCTGGGGGCTGCGGGCTTTCCTGCTGCCTTCTGCCTCCACACCACTCTTTCCCACTTGGCGTCGCGCCAGGGACAAAAATGGCTATACGGCTGGAGATGGGTCCCCCGCCCAAGGAGCCAGCAGGGAAAACTAGGCCTTGTTCTAAAGCTCTTTGGGAACCGCTTGCGTAGCCCCAAAGACCTGGGGTCTACAGGTATTTCTGCTGCCTTCAGCCTAGACACCACCCTTTCCACTTGGCGCCGCGCCAGGCACAAAAATGGCTATATGGCTGGAGATGGTTCCCCCACCCAAGGAGCCAGCAGGGAAAACTATGCCTTGTTCTAAAGCTCTTTGGGAACCGCTTGCGTAACCCCACAGACCTGGGTGCTGCGGGCTTTCCTGCTGCCTTCAGCCTCGACAGCACCCTTTCCCACTTGGTGCCACGCCAGGCACAAAAACAGCCATACGGCTGGAGATGGGTCCCCCGCCCAAAGAGCCAACAGGGAAAACTATGCCTTGTTCTAAAGATCTTTGGGAACCGCTTGCGTAGCCCCACAGACCTGGGGGCTGCGGGCTTTCCTGCTGCCTTCAGCCTCCACACCACCCTTTCCCACTTGGTGTCGCGCCAGGCACAAAAATGGCCATGTGGCTCGAGATGGGTCGCCCGCACAAGGAGCCAGCAGGGAAAACTAGGCCTTGTTCTAAAGCTATTTGGGAATCGCTTGCGTAGCCCCAGAGACCTGGGGGCTGCAGGCTTTCCTGCTGCGTTCAGCCTCAAAACCGCCCTTTCCACTTGGCGCCGCGCCAGGCACAAAAATGGCTATACGGCTGGAGATGGGTCTCCCGCCCAAGGAGCCAGCAGGGAAAACTATGCCTTGTTCTAAAGCTCTTTGGGAACCGCTTGCGTAGCCCCACAGACCTGGGGGCTGCAGGCTTTTCTGCTGCCTTCAGCCTCGAAACCACCCTTTCCCACTTGGTGCCACGCCAGGCACAAAAACAGCCATACGGCTGGAGATGGGTCTCCCGCCCAAGGAGCCAGCAGGGAAAACTAGGCCTTGTTCTAAAGCTCTTAGGGAACCGCTTGCGTAGCACCCACAAACCTGGGGGCTGCAGGCTTTCCTGCTGCCTTCAACCTCAATATTACACTTTCCCACTAGGTGTCGCTCCAGGCACAAAAACAGCCATACGGCTGGAGATGGGTCCCCCGCCCAAGGAGCCAGCAGGGAAAACTATGCCTTGTTCTAAAGCTATTTGGGAACCTCTTGCGTAGCCCCACAGACCTGGGGGCTGCAGGTTTTTTGCTGCCTTCAGCCTCGACACCACCCTTTCCCACTTGGTGCCACACCAGGCACAAAAACAGCCATACGGCTGGAGATGGGTCCCCAGCCCAAAGACCCAGCAGGGAAAACTATGCCTTGTTCTAAAGCTTTTTGGGAACCGCTTGCGTAGCCCCAAAGACCTGGGGGCTGCGGGCTTTCCTGCTGCCTTCAGCCTCCACACCACCCTTTCCCACTTGGCGCCGCGCCAGGAGCAAAAATGGCCATACGGCTGGAATTGGGTCCACCACCCAAGGAGCCAGCAGGGAAAACTAGGCCTTGTTCTAAAGCTCTTTGGGAATCACTTGCGTAGCCCCACAGACCTGGGGGCTGCGGGCTTTCCTGCTGCCTTCTGCCTTGACATGACCATTTCCCACTTGGTGCCGCGCCAGGCACAAAAATGGCAATACGGCTGAAGATAGGTCCCCCGCCCAAAGAGCCAGCAGGAAAAACTAGGCCTTCTTCTAAAGCTATTTGGAACCGCTTGCGTAGCCCCACAGACCTGGGGGCTGCGGGCCTTTCTGCTGCCTTCATCCTCGAAACGACCCTTTCCCACTTGGCGCCGCGCCAGGCACAAAAATGGCCATACAGCTGGAGATGTTTCCCCCTCCCAAAGACCCAGTAGGCAAAAATAGGCCTTGTTCTAAAGCTCTTTGGGAACGGCTTGCGTAGCCCCACAGACCTGGGGGCTGCGGGCTTTCCTGCTGCCTTCAGCCTCGACACCACCCTTTCCCACTTGGTGCCACGCCAGGCACAAAAACAGCCATACGGCTGGAGATGGGTCCCCAGCCCAAAGAGCCAGCAGGGAAAACTATGCCTTGTTCTAAAGCTCTTTGGGAACCGCTTGCGTAGCTTCACAGACCTGGGGGCTGCGGGCTTTCCTGCTGCCTTCAGCCTCAATAATACGCTTTCCCACTAGGTGTCGCTCCAGGCACAAAAACAGCCTTACGGCTGGAGATGGGTCCCCCACCCAAGGAGCCAACAGTGAAAACTAGGCCTTGTACTAAAGCTCTTTGGGAACCGCTTGCGTAGCCCCACAGACCTGGGGGCTGCGGGCTTTCCTGCTGCCTTCAGCCTTAACATGACCATTTCCCAATTGGTGCCGCGCCAGGCACAAAAATGGCTATACGGGTGAAGATAGGTCCCCCGCCCAAGGAGCCAGCAGGAAAAACTAGGCCTTGTTCTAAAGCTCTTTGGGAACCGCTTGCGTAGCCCCACAGACCTGGGGGCTGCGGGCTTTCCTGCTGCCTTCAGCCTCGACATCACCCTTTCCCACTTGCCGACGCGCCAGGGGCAAAAATGGCTATACGGCTGGAGATGGGTCCCCCGCCCAAGGAGCCAGCAGGGAAAACTAGGCCTTGTTCTAAAGCTCTTAGGGAACCTCTTGCGTAGCCCCACAGACCTGGGGGCTGCGGGCTTTCCTGCTGCCTTCAGACTCGACACCACCCTTTCCCACTTGGCGCCGCACCAGGCACAAAAATGGCCATACGGCTGGAGATGGGTCCCCCGCCGAAAAACCCAGAAGGGAAAACTATGCCTTATTCTAAAGCTCTTAGGGAACCGCTTGCGTAGCCCCACAGACCTCGGGGCTGCAGGCTTTCCTGCTGCCTTCAGCCTCAATACTACGCTTTCCCACTAGGTGTCGCTCCAGGCCCAAAAATGGCCATACGGCTGGAGATGGGTCCCCCGCCCAAGGAGCCAGCAGGGAAAACTATTCCTTATTCTAAAGCTCTTAGGGAACAGCTTGCGTAGCCCCACAGACCTGGGGCTGCGAGCTTTCCTGCTGCCTTCAGCCTCGACACCACCCTTTCCCACTTGGCGCCGCGCCAGGCACAAAAATGGCCATACGGCTGGAGATGGGTCCCCCGCCCAAGGAGCCAGCAGGGAAAACTATGCCGTGTTCTAAAGCTCTTAGGGAACCTCTTGCGTAGCCCCACAGACCTGGGAGCTGCGGGCCTTCCTGCTGCCTTCAGCCTCGACACCACCCTTTCCCACTTGGTGCCGCACCAGGCACAAAAATTGCTATACGTCTGGAGAATGGTCCCCCGCCCAAGGAGCCAGCAGGAAAAACTAGGCCTTGATCGAAAACTCTTTGGGAACCGCTTGCGTAGCCCCAAAGACCTGGGGGCTGCAGGTTTTTCTGCTGCCTTCAGCCCCGACACCACCCTTTCCCACTTAGAGCCGCGCCAGGCACAAAAATGGCCATACAGCTGGAGATGGTTCCCCCTCCCAAAGACCCAGCAGGCAAAAATAGGCCTTGTTCTAAAGCTCTTTGGGAACCGCTTGCGTAGCCCCAAAGACCTGGGGGCTGCAGGTTTTTTGCTGCCTTCAGCCTCGACACCACCCTTTCCCACTTGGTGCCACACCAGGCACAAAAACAGCCATACGGCTGGAGATGGGTCCCCAGCCCAAAGAGCCAGCAGGGAAAACTATGCCTTGTTCTAAAGCTCTTTGGGAACCGCTTGCATAGCTTCACAGACCTGGGGGCTGCGGGCTTTCCTGCTGCCTTCAGCCTCGACATCACCCTTTCCACTTGGCGCCACGCCAGGCACTAAAATGGCCATACAGATGGAGATGGGTCCCCCGCCCAAAGACCCAGCAGGCAAAAATAGGCCTTGTTCTAAAGCTCTTTGGGAACCGCTTGCGTAGCCCCAAAGACCTGGGGGCTGCAGGTTTTTTGCTGCCTTCAGCCTCGACACCACCCTTTCCCACTTGGTGCCACACCAGGCACAAAAACAGCCATACGGCTGGAGATGGGTCCCCAGCCCAAAGAGCCAGCAGGGAAAAGTATGCCTTGTTCTAAAGCTCTTAGGGAACCGCTTGCGTAGCCCCACAGACCTGGGGGCTGCGGGCTTTCCTGCTGCCTTTAGCCTCGACATCACCCTTTCCCACTTGGCGCCGCGCCAAGAGCAATAATGGCCATACGGCTGGAGATGGGTCCCCCGCACAAGGAGCCAGCAGGGAAAACTAAGCCTTGTTCTAAAGCTCTTAGGGAACCTCTTGCGTAGCCCCAAAGACCTGGGAGCTGCGGGCCTTCCTGCTGCCTTCAGTCTCGACACCACCCTTTCCCACTTGGTGCCGCACCAGGCACAAAAATTGCTATACGTCTGGAGAATGGTCCCCCGCCCAAGGAGCCAGCAGGGAAAACTAGGCCTTGATCTAAAACTCTTTGGGAACGGCTTGCGTAGCCCCAAAGACCTGGGGGCTGCAGGTTTTTCTGCTGCCTTCAGCCCCGACACCACCCTTTCCCACTTAGAGCCGCGCCAGGCACAAAAATGGCCATACAGCTGGAGATGGTTCCCCCTCCCAAAGACCCAGCAGGCAAAAATAGGCCTTGTTCTAAAGCTCTTTGGGAACCGCTTGCGTAGCCCCACAGACCTGGGGGCTGCGGGCTTTTCTGCTGCCTTCAGCCTCAAAACCGCCCTTTCCACTTGGCGCCGCGCCAGGCACAAAAATGGCCATACGGCTGGAGATGGGTCCCCCGCCCAAAGACCCTGAATGGAAAACTATGCCTTGTTCTAAAGCTCTTTGGGAACCGCTTGCGTAGCACCCACAGACCTGGGGGCTGCAGGCTTTCCTGCTGCCTTCAAAGTCAATACTACGCTTTCCCACTAGGTGTCGCTCCAGGCCCAAAAGTGGCCATACGGCTGGAGATAGGTCCCCCATCCAAGGAGCCAGCAGGGAAAACTATGCCTTGTTCTAAAGCTCTTTGGGAACCGCTTGCGTAACCACACAGACCTGGGGGCTGCGGGCTTTCCTGCTGCCTTCAGCCTCGACACCACCCTTTCCCACTTGGTACCACGCCAGGCACAAAAACAGCCATACGGCTGGAGATGGGTCCCCCGCCCAAAGAGCCAGCAGGGAAAACTATGCCTTGTTCTAAAGCTCTTTGGGAACCGCTTGCGTAGCCCCACAGACCTGGGGGCTGCGGGCTTTCCTGCTGCCTTTAGCCTCGAAACCACCCTTTCCCACTTGGTGCAACGCCAGGCACAAAAATGGCTATACGGCTGGAGATGGGTCCCCCACCCAAGGAGCCAGCAGGGAAAACTAGGCCTTCTTCTAAAGCTCTTTGGGAACCACTTGCGTAGCCCCACAGACCTGGGGGCTGCGGGCTTTCCTGCTGCCTTCAGCCTCGACACCACCCTTTCCCACTTGGTGCCACGCCAGGCACAAAAACAGCCATACGGCTGGAGATGGGTCCCACGCCCAAGGGGCCAGCAGGGAAAACTATGTCTTGTTCTAAAGCTCTTTGGGATCCGCTTGCGTAGCCCCACAGACCTGGGGGCTGCGGGCTTTCCTGCTGCCTTCTGCCTCCACACCACTCTTTCCCACTTGGCGTCGCGCCAGGGACAAAAATGGCTATACGGCTGGAGATGGGTCCCCCGCCCAAGGAGCCAACAGGGAAAACTAGGCCTTGTTCTAAAGCTCTTTGGGAACCGCTTGCGTAGCCCCAAAGACCTGGGGTCTACAGGTATTTCTGCTGCCTTCAGCCAAGACACCACCCTTTCCACTTGGCGCCGCGCCAGGCACAAAAATGGCTATATGGCTGGAGATGGTTCCCCCACCCAAGGAGGCAGCAGGGAAAGCTATGCCTTGTTCTAAAGCTCTTTGGGAACCGCTTGCGTAACCCCACAGACCTGGGTGCTGCGGGCTTTCCTGCTGCCTTCAGCCTCGACACCACCCTTTCCCACTTGGTGCCACGCCAGGCACAAAAAGAGCCATACGGCTGGAGATGGGTCCCCCGCCCTAAGAGCCAGCAGGGAAAACTATGCCTTCTTCTAAAGCTCTTTGGGAACCGCTTGCGTAGCCCCACAGACCTGGGGGCTGCGGGCTTTCCTGCTGCCTTCAGCCTCAAAACCACCCTTTCCCACTTGGTGCCACGCCAGGCACAAAAATGGCTATACGGCTGGAGATGGGTCCCCCGCCCAAGGAGCCAGCAGGGAAAAATATGCCTTGTTCTAAAGCTCTTTGGTAACCGCTTGCGTAGCCCCACAGACCTGGGGGCTGCGGGCTTTCCTGCTGCCTTCAGCCTCGACACCACCCTTTCCCACTTGGCGCCGCGCCAGGAGCAAAAATGGCCATACGGCTGGAGATGGGTCCCCCACCCAAGGAGCCAGCAGGGAAAACTATGCCTTGTTCTAAAGCTCTTTGGGAACCGCTTGCGTAGCCCCACAGACCTGGGGGCTGCGGGCTTTCCTGCTGCCTTCAGCCTCGACATCACCCTTTCCCACTTGGCGTCGCGCCAGGCACAAAAATGGCCATATGGCTGGAGATGGGTCGCCAGCACAAGGAGCCAGCAGGGAAAACTATGCCTTCTTCTAAAGCTCCTTAGGAACCGCTTGCGTAGCCCCACAGACCTGGGGGCTGCAGGCTTTTCTGCTGCCTTCAGCCTCCAAACCGCCCTTTCCACTTGGCGCCGCGCCAGGCACTAAAATAGCCATACAGCTGGAGATGGATCCCCCGCCCAAAGACCCTGACGGGAAAACTAGGCCTTGTTCTAAACCTCTTTGGGAACTGCTTGCGTAGCACCCACAGACCTGGGGGCTGCAGGCTTTTCTGCTGCCTTCAGCCTCAATACTACGCTTTCCCACTAGGTGTCGCTCCAGGCACAAAAATGACCATACGTCTGGAGATGGTTCCCCCACCCAAGGAGCCAGCAGGGAAAGCTATGCCTTGTTCTAAAGCTCTTTGGGAACCGCTTGCGTAGCCCCACAGACCTGGGTGCTGCGGGCTTTCCTGCTGCCTTCAGCCTTGACATGACCATTTCCCACTTGGTGCTGCGCCAGGCAAAAAAAAAAGGCTATACGGCTGAAGATAGGTCCCCCGCCCAAGGAGCCAGCAGGAAAAACTAGGCCTTGTTCTAAAGCTATTTGGGAACCGCTTGCGTAGCCCCACAGACCTGGGGGCTGCAAGCCTTTCTGCTGCCTTCAGCCTCGAAACCACCCTTTCCCACTTGGCGCCGCGCCAGGCACAAAAATGGCCATACAGCTGGAGATGGTTCCCCCTCCCAAAGACCCAGCAGGGAAAATTATGCCTTGTTCTAAAGCTCTTTGGCAACCGCTTGCGTAGCCCCACAGACCTGGGGGCTGCGGGCTTTCCTCCTGCCTTCAGCCTCCACACCACTCTTTCCCACTTGGCGTCGCGCCAGGCACAAAAATGGCTATACTGCTGGAGATGGGTCCCCCGCCCAAGGAGCCAACAGGGAAAACTAGGCCTTCTTTTAAAGCTCTTTGGGAACCGCTTGCGTAGCCCCAAAGACCTGGGGGCTACAGGTATTTCTGCTGCCTTCAGCCTCGACACCACCCTTTCCACTTGGCGCCGCGCCAGGCACAAAAATGGCCATATGGCTGGAGATGGTTCCCCCACCCAAGGAGCCAGCAAGGAAAACTATGCCTTGTTCTAAAGCTATTTGGGAACCGCTTGCGTAGCCCCACAGACCTGGGGGCTGCGGGCTTTCCTGCTGCCTTCAGCCTCGAAACCACCCTTTCCCACTTGGTGCCAAGCCAGGCACAAAAATGGCTATACGGCTGAAGATGGGTCCCCCGCCCAAGGAGCCAGCAGGGAAAAATATGCCGTGTTCTAAAGCTATTTGGGAACCGCTTGCGTAGCCCCACAGACCTGGGGGCTGCGGGCTTTCCTGCTGCCTTCAGCCTCGACACCACCCTTTCCCACTTGGCGCCGCGCCAGGAGCAAAAATGGCCATACGACTGGAATTGGGTCCCCCACCCAAGGAGCCAGCAGGGAAAACTAGGCCTTGTTCTAATGCTCTTTGGGAATCACTTGCGTAGCCCCACAGACGTGGGGGCTGCGGGCTTTCCTGCTGCCTTCAGCCTTGACATGACCATTTCCCACTTGGTGCCATGCCAGGCACAAAAATGGCTATACAGCTGAAGATAGGTCCCCCGCCCAAGGAGCCAGCAGGGAAAACTAGGCCTTGTTCTAAAGCTCTTTGGGAACCGCTTGCATAACCCCACAGACCTGGGGGCTGCGGGCTTTCCTGCTGCCTTCAGCCTCGACACCACCCTTTCCCACTTGGTGCCACGCCAGGCACAAAAACAGCCATACGGCTAGAGATGGGTCCCCCGCCCAAGGAGCCAGCAGGGAAAAATATGCCTTGTTCTAAAGCTCTTTGGTAACCGCTTGCGTAGCCCCACAGACCTGGGGGCTGCGGGCTTTCCTGCTGCCTTCAGCCTCGACACCACCCTTTCCCACTTGGCGCCGCGCCAGGAGCAAAAATGGCCATACGGCTGGAGATGGGTCCCCCACCCAAGGAGCCAGCAGGGAAAACTATGCCTTGTTCTAAAGCTCTTTGGGAACCGCTTGCGTAGCCCCACAGACCTGGGGGCTGCGGGCTTTCCTGCTGCCTTCAGCCTCGACATCACCCTTTCCCACTTGGCGTCGCGCCAGGCACAAAAATGGCCATATGGCTGGAGATGGGTCGCCAGCACAAGGAGCCAGCAGGGAAAACTATGCCTTCTTCTAAAGCTCCTTAGGAACCGCTTGCGTAGCCCCACAGACCTGGGGGCTGCAGGCTTTTCTGCTGCCTTCAGCCTCCAAACCGCCCTTTCCACTTGGCGCCGCGCCAGGAACTAAAATAGCCATACAGCTGGAGATGGATCCCCCGCCCAAAGACCCTGACGGGAAAACTAGGCCTTGTTCTAAACCTCTTTGGGAACTGCTTGCGTAGCACCCACAGACCTGGGGGCTGCAGGCTTTTCTGCTGCCTTCAGCCTCAATACTACGCTTTCCCACTAGGTGTCGCTCCAGGCACAAAAATGACCATACGTCTGGAGATGGTTCCCCCACCCAAGGAGCCAGCAGGGAAAGCTATGCCTTGTTCTAAAGCTCTTTGGGAACCGCTTGCGTAGCCCCACAGACCTGGGTGCTGCGGGCTTTCCTGCTGCCTTCAGCCTTGACATGACCATTTCCCACTTGGTGCTGCGCCAGGCAAAAAAAAAAGGCTATACGGCTGAAGATAGGTCCCCCGCCCAAGGAGCCAGCAGGAAAAACTAGGCCTTGTTCTAAAGCTATTTGGGAACCGCTTGCGTAGCCCCACAGACCTGGGGGCTGCAAGCCTTTCTGCTGCCTTCAGCCTCGAAACCACCCTTTCCCACTTGGCGCCGCGCCAGGCACAAAAATGGCCATACAGCTGGAGATGGTTCCCCCTCCCAAAGACCCAGCAGGGAAAATTATGCCTTGTTCTAAAGCTCTTTGGCAACCGCTTGCGTAGCCCCACAGACCTGGGGGCTGCGGGCTTTCCTCCTGCCTTCAGCCTCCACACCACTCTTTCCCACTTGGCGTCGCGCCAGGCACAAAAATGGCTATACTGCTGGAGATGGGTCCCCCGCCCAAGGAGCCAACAGGGAAAACTAGGCCTTCTTTTAAAGCTCTTTGGGAACCGCTTGCGTAGCCCCAAAGACCTGGGGGCTACAGGTATTTCTGCTGCCTTCAGCCTCGACACCACCCTTTCCACTTGGCGCCGCGCCAGGCACAAAAATGGCCATATGGCTGGAGATGGTTCCCCCACCCAAGGAGCCAGCAAGGAAAACTATGCCTTGTTCTAAAGCTATTTGGGAACCGCTTGCGTAGCCCCACAGACCTGGGGGCTGCGGGCTTTCCTGCTGCCTTCAGCCTCGAAACCACCCTTTCCCACTTGGTGCCAAGCCAGGCACAAAAATGGCTATACGGCTGAAGATGGGTCCCCCGCCCAAGGAGCCAGCAGGGAAAAATATGCCGTGTTCTAAAGCTATTTGGGAACCGCTTGCGTAGCCCCACAGACCTGGGGGCTGCGGGCTTTCCTGCTGCCTTCAGCCTCGACACCACCCTTTCCCACTTGGCGCCGCGCCAGGAGCAAAAATGGCCATACGACTGGAATTGGGTCCCCCACCCAAGGAGCCAGCAGGGAAAACTAGGCCTTGTTCTAAAGCTCTTTGGGAATCACTTGCGTAGCCCCACAGACGTGGGGGCTGCGGGCTTTCCTGCTGCCTTCAGCCTTGACATGACCATTTCCCACTTGGTGCCATGCCAGGCACAAAAATGGCTATACAGCTGAAGATAGGTCCCCCGCCCAAGGAGCCAGCAGGGAAAACTATGCCTTGTTCTAAAGCTCTTTGGGAACCGCTTGCATAACCCCACAGACCTGGGGGCTGCGGGCTTTCCTGCTGCCTTCAGCCTCGACACCACCCTTTCCCACTTGGTGCCACGCCAGGCACAAAAACAGCCATACGGCTAGAGATGGGTCCCCCGCCCAAAGAGCCAGCAGGGAAAACTAGGCCTTGTTCTAAAGGTCTTAGGGAACCGCTTGCGTAGCCCCACAGACCTGGGGGCTGCGGGCTTTCCTGCTGCCTTCAGCCTCGAAACCACCCTTTCCCACTTGGTGCCAAGCCAGGCACAAAAATGGCTATACGGCTGAAGATGGGTCCCCCGCCCAAGGAGCCAGCAGGGAAAACTAGGCCTTGTTCTAAAGCTATTTGGGAACCGCTTGCGTAGCCCCACAGACCTGGGGGCTGCGGGCTTTCCTACTGCCTTCAGCCTCCAAAACGCCCTTTCCACTTGGCGCCGCGCCAGGCACTAAAATGGCCATACAGCTGGAGATGGATCCCCCGCCCAAAGACCCAGAAGGGAAAACTAGGCCTTGTTCTAAAGCTCTTTGGGAACCGCTTGCGTAGCACCCACAGACCTGGGGGCTGCAGGCTTTCCTGCTGCCTTCAGCCTCAATACTACGCTTTCCCACTAGGTGTCGCGCCAGGCACAAAAATGGCCATATGGCTGGAGATGGGTCGCCAGCACAAGGAGCCAGCAGGGAAAACTATGCCTTCTTCTAAAGCTCTTTGGGAACCGCTTGCGTAGCCCCACAGACCTGGGGGCTGCGGGCTTTCCTGCTGCCTTCAGCCTCGACATCACCCTTTCCCACTTGCCGACGCGCCAGGGGCAAAAATGGCTATACGGCTGGAGATGGGTCCCCCGCCCAAGGAGCCAGCAGGGAAAACTAGGCCTTGTTCTAAAGCTCTTAGGGAACCTCTTGCGTAGCCCCACAGACCTGGGGGCTGCGGGCTTTCCTGCTGCCTTCAGACTCGACACCACCCTTTCCCACTTGGCGCCGCACCAGGCACAAAAATGGCCATACGGCTGGAGATGGGTCCCCCGCCGAAAAAACCAGAAGGGAAAATTATGCCTTATTCTAAAGCTCTTAGGGAACCGCTTGCGTAGCCCCACAGACCTGGGGGCTGCAGGCTTTCCTGCTGCCTTCAGCCTCAATACTACGCTTTCCCACTAGGTGTCGCTCCAGGCCCAAAAATGGCCATACGGCTGGAGATGGGTCCCCAGCCCAAGGAGCCAGCAGGGAAAACTATCCCTTATTCTAAAGCTCTTAGGGAACCGCTTGCGTAGCCCCACAGACCTGGGGCTGCGAGCTTTCCTGCTGCCTTCAGCCTCGACACCACCCTTTCCCACTTGGCGGTGCGCCAGGCACAAAAATGGCCATACGGCTGGAGATGGGTCCCCCGCACAAGGAGCCAGCAGGGAAAACTATGCCGTGTTCTAAAGCTCTTAGGGAACCTCTTGCGTAGCCCCACAGACCTGGGAGCTGCGGGCCTTCCTGCTGCCTTCAGCCTCGACACCACCCTTTCCCACTTGGTGCCAAGCCAGGCACAAAAATTGCTATACGTCTGGAGAATGGTCCCCCGCCCAAGGAGCCAGCAGGAAAAACTAGGCCTTGATCTCAAACTCTTTGGGAACCGCTTGCGTAGCCCCAAAGACCTGGGGGCTGCAGGCTTTTCTGCTGCCTTCAGCCCCGACACCACCCTTTCCCACTTAGAGCCGCGCCAGGCACAAAAATGGCCATACAGCTGGAGATGGTTCCCCCTCCCAAAGACCCAGCAGGCAAAAATAGGCCTTGTTCTAAAGCTCTTTGGGAACCGCTTGCGTAGCCCCACAGACCTGGGGGCTGCGGGCTTTTCTGCTGCCTTCAGCCTCAAAACCGCCCTTTCCACTTGGCGCCGCGCCAGGCACAAAAATGGCCATACGGCTGGAGATGGGTCCCCCGCCCAAAGACCCTGAATGGAAAACTATGCCTTGTTCTAAAGCTCTTTGGGAACCGCTTGCGTAGCACCCACAGACCTGGGGGCTGCAGGCTTTCCTGCTGCCTTCAACGTCAATACTACGCTTTCCCACTAGGTGTCGCTCCAGGCCCAAAAATGGCCATACGGCTGGAGATGGGTCCCCCGCCCAAGGAACCAGCAGGGAAAACTATGCCTTGTTCTACAGCTCTTGGGGAACCGCTTGCGTAGCCCCACAGACCTGGGGGCTGCGGGCTTTCCTGCTGCCTTCAGCCTCCACACCACCCTTTCCCACTTGGTACCACGCCAGGCACAAAAACAGCCATACGGCTGAAGATGGGTCCCCCGCCCAAAGAGCCAGCAGGGAAAACTATGCCTTGTTCTAAAGCTCTTTGGGAACCGCTTGCGTAGCCCCACAGACCTGGGGGCTGCGGGCTTTCCTGCTGCCTTCAGCCTCGAAACCACCCTTTCCCACTTGGTGCAACGCCAGGCACAAAAATGGCTATACGGCTGGAGATGGGTCCCCCGCCCAAGGAGCCAGCAGGGAAAACTAGGCCTTGATCTAAAACTCTTTGGGAACCGCTTGCGTAGCCCCAAAGACCTGGGGGCTGCAGGTTTTTTGCTGCCTTCAGCCTCGACACCACCCTTTCCCACTTGGTGCCACACTAGGCACAAAAACAGCCATACGGCTGGAGATGGGTCCCCAGCCCAAGGAGCCAGCAGGGAAAAGTATGCCTTGTTGTAAAGCTCTTTGGGAACCGCTTGCGTAGCACCCACAGACCTGGGGGCTGCAGGCTTTCCTGCTGCCTTCAGCCTCAATACTACGCTTTCCCACTAGGTGTCGCTCCAGGCACAAAAATGGCCATACGGCTGGAGATGGGTCCCCCGCCCAAGGAGCCAGCAGGGAAAATTATGCCTTGTTCTAAAGCTCTTAGGGAACCGCTTGCGTAGCCCCACAGACCTGGGGCTGCGAGCTTTCCTGCTGCCTTCAGCCTCGACACCACCCTTTCCCACTTGGCGGTGCGCCAGGCACAAAAATGGCCATACGGCTGGAGATGGGTCCCCCGCACAAGGAGCCAGCAGGGAAAACTATGCCGTGTTCTAAAGCTCTTAGGGAACCTCTTGCGTAGCCCCACAGACCTGGGAGCTGCGGGCCTTCCTGCTGCCTTCAGCCTCGACACCACCCTTTCCCACTTGGTGCCAAGCCAGGCACAAAAATTGCTATACGTCTGGAGAATGGTCCCCCGCCCAAGGAGCCAGCAGGAAAAACTAGGCCTTGATCTCAAACTCTTTGGGAACCGCTTGCGTAGCCCCAAAGACCTGGGGGCTGCAGGCTTTTCTGCTGCCTTCAGCCCCGACACCACCCTTTCCCACTTAGAGCCGCGCCAGGCACAAAAATGGCCATACAGCTGGAGATGGTTCCCCCTCCCAAAGACCCAGCAGGCAAAAATAGGCCTTGTTCTAAAGCTCTTTGGGAACCGCTTGCGTAGCCCCACAGACCTGGGGGCTGCGGGCTTTTCTGCTGCCTTCAGCCTCAAAACCGCCCTTTCCACTTGGCGCCGCGCCAGGCACAAAAATGGCCATACGGCTGGAGATGGGTCCCCCGCCCAAAGACCCTGAATGGAAAACTATGCCTTGTTCTAAAGCTCTTTGGGAACCGCTTGCGTAGCACCCACAGACCTGGGGGCTGCAGGCTTTCCTGCTGCCTTCAACGTCAATACTACGCTTTCCCACTAGGTGTCGCTCCAGGCCCAAAAATGGCCATACGGCTGGAGATGGGTCCCCCGCCCAAGGAACCAGCAGGGAAAACTATGCCTTGTTCTACAGCTCTTGGGGAACCGCTTGCGTAGCCCCACAGACCTGGGGGCTGCGGGCTTTCCTGCTGCCTTCAGCCTCCACACCACCCTTTCCCACTTGGTACCACGCCAGGCACAAAAACAGCCATACGGCTGAAGATGGGTCCCCCGCCCAAAGAGCCAGCAGGGAAAACTATGCCTTGTTCTAAAGCTCTTTGGGAACCGCTTGCGTAGCCCCACAGACCTGGGGGCTGCGGGCTTTCCTGCTGCCTTCAGCCTCGAAACCACCCTTTCCCACTTGGTGCAACGCCAGGCACAAAAATGGCTATACGGCTGGAGATGGGTCCCCCGCCCAAGGAGCCAGCAGGGAAAACTAGGCCTTGATCTAAAACTCTTTGGGAACCGCTTGCGTAGCCCCAAAGACCTGGGGGCTGCAGGTTTTTTGCTGCCTTCAGCCTCGACACCACCCTTTCCCACTTGGTGCCACACTAGGCACAAAAACAGCCATACGGCTGGAGATGGGTCCCCAGCCCAAGGAGCCAGCAGGGAAAAGTATGCCTTGTTGTAAAGCTCTTTGGGAACCGCTTGCGTAGCACCCACAGACCTGGGGGCTGCAGGCTTTCCTGCTGCCTTCAGCCTCAATACTACGCTTTCCCACTAGGTGTCGCTCCAGGCACAAAAATGGCCATACGGCTGGAGATGGGTCCCCCGCCCAAGGAGCCAGCAGGGAAAATTATGCCTTGTTCTAAAGCTCTTAGGGAACCGCTTGCGTAGCCCCACAGACCTGGGGGCTGCGGGCTTTCCTGCTCCCTTTAGCCTCGACATCACCCTTTTCCACTTGGCGCCGCGCCAAGAGCAATAATGGCCATACGGCTGGAGATGGGTCCCCCGCACAAGGAGCCAGCAGGGAAAACTAAGCCTTGTTCTAAAGCTCTTAGGGAACCTCTTGCGTAGCCCCACAGACCTGGGAGCTGCGGGCCTTCCTGCTGCCTTCAGCCTCGACACCACCCTTTCCCACTTGGTGCCGCACCAGGCACAAAAATTGCTATACGTCTGGAGAATGGTCCCCCGCCCAAGGAGCCAGCAGGGAAAACTAGGCCTTGATCTAAAACTCTTTGGGAACCGCTTGCGTAGCCCCAAAGACCTGGGGGCTGCAGGTTTTTCTGCTGCCTTCAGCCCCGACACCACCCTTTCCCACTTAGAGCCGCGCCAGGCACAAAAATGGCCATACAGCTGGAGATGGTTCCCCCTCCCAAAGACCCAGCAGGCAAAAATAGGCCTTGTTCTAAAGCTCTTTGGGAACCGCTTGCGTAGCCCCACAGACCTGGGGGCTGCGGGCTTTTCTGCTGCCTTCAGCCTCAAAACCGCCCTTTCCACTTGGCGCCGCGCCAGGCACAAAAATGGCCATACGGCTGGAGATGGGTCCCCCGCCCAAAGACCCTGAATGGAAAACTATGCCTTGTTCTAAAGCTCTTTGGGAACCGCTTGCGTAGCACCCACAGACCTGGGGGCTGCAGGCTTTCCTGCTGCCTTCAACGTCAATACTACGCTTTCCCACTAGGTGTCGCTCCAGGCCCAAAAATGGCCATACGGCTGGAGATGGGTCCCCCATCCAAGGAGCCAGCAGGGAAAACTATGCCTTGTTCTAAAGCTCTTTGGGAACCGCTTGCGTAACCCCACAGACCTGGGGGCTGCGGGCTTTCCTGCTGCCTTCAGCCTTGACACCACCCTTTCCCACTTGGTACCACGCCAGGCACAAAAACAGCCATACGGCTGGAGATGGGTCCCCCGCCCAAGGAACCAGCAGGGAAAACTAGGCCTTGTTCTAAAGCTCTTTGGGAACCGCTTGCGTAGCCCCACAGACCTGCGGGCTGCGGGCTTTCCTGCTGCCTTCAGCCTCGACACCACCCTTTCCCACTTGGTGCCACGCCAGGCACAAAAACAGCCATACGGCTGGAGATGGGTCCCACGCCCAAGGGGCCAGCAGGGAAAACTATGTCTTGTTCTAAAGCTCTTCGGAATCCGCTTGCGTAGCCCCACAGACCTGGGAGCTGCGGGCTTTCCTGCTGCCTTCTGCCTCCACACCAATCTTTCCCACTTGGCGTCGCGCCAGGGACAAAAATGGCTATACGGCTGGAGATGGGTCCCCCGCCCAAGGAGCCAACAGGGAAAACTAGGCCTTGTTCTAAAGCTCTTTGGGAACCGCTTGCGTAGCCCCAAAGACCTGGGGTCTACAGGTATTTCTGCTGCCTTCAGCCTTGACACCACCCTTTCCCACTTGGTGCCACGCCAGGCACAAAAATGGCTATACGGCTGGAGATGGGTCCCCCGCCCAAGGGGCCAGCAGGGAAAACTATGCCTTGTTCTAAAGCTCTTTGGGAACCGCTTGCGTAGCCCCACAGACCTGGGGGCTGCGGGCTTTCCTGCTGCCTTCAGCCTCGACATCACCCTTTCCCACTTGGCGTCGCGCCAGGCACAAAAATGGCCATATGGCTGGAGATGGGTCGCCAGCACAAGGAGCCAGCAGGGAAAACTATGCCTTCTTCTACAGCTCTTTAGGAACCGCTTGCGTAGCCCCACAGACCTGGGGGCTGCGGGCTTTCCTGCTGCCTTCAGCCTCCACACCACTCTTTCCCACTTGGCTTCGCGCCAGGCACAAAAATGGCTATACGGCTGGAGATGGGTCCCCCGCCCAAGGAGCCAACAGGGAAAACTAGGCCTTGTTTTAAAGCTCTTTGGGAATCGCTTGCGTAGCCCCAAAGACCTGGGGGCTACAGGTATTTCTGCTGCCTTCAGCCTCGACACCACCCTTTCCACTTGGCGCCGCGCCAGGCACAAAAATGGCCATATGGCTGGAGATGGTTCCCCCACCCAAGGAGCCAGCAGGGAAAACTATGCCTTGTTCTAAAGCTCTTTGGGAACCGCTTGCATAACCCCACAGACCTGGGGGCTGCGGGCTTTCCTGCTGCCTTCAGCCTCGACACCACCCTTTCCCACGTGGTGCCACGCCAGGCACAAAAACAGCCATACGGCTGGAGATGGGTCCCCCGCCCAAAGAGCCAGCAGGGAAAACTATGCCTTGTTCTAAAGCTCTTAGGGAACCGCTTGCGTAGCCCCACAGACCTGGGGGCTGCGGGCTTTCCTGCTGCCTTCAGCCTCGACACCACCCTTTCCCACTTGGTGCCAAGCCAGGCACAAAAATGGCTATACGGCTGAAGATGGGTCCCCCGCCCAAGGAGCCAGCAGGGAAAACTATGCCGTGTTCTAAAGCTCTTTGGGAACCGCTTGCGTAGCCCCACAGACCTGGGGGCTGCAGGCTTTTCTGCTGCCTTCAGCCTCCAAACCGCCCTTTCCACTTGGCGCCGCGCCAGGCACTAAAATAGCCATACAGCTGGAGATGGATCCCCCGCCCAAAGACCCTGACGGGAAAACTAGGCCTTGTTCTAAACCTCTTTGGGAACTGCTTGCGTAGCACCCACAGACCTGGGGGCTGCAGGCTTTTCTGCTGCCTTCAGCCTCAA
This sequence comes from Chroicocephalus ridibundus, assembly GCF_963924245.1. Classification (NCBI taxonomy): domain Eukaryota; kingdom Metazoa; phylum Chordata; class Aves; order Charadriiformes; family Laridae; genus Chroicocephalus; species Chroicocephalus ridibundus. The sequence goes on from NW_026961535.1 coordinate 792,752, forward strand.
TACTACGCTTTCCCACTAGGTGTCGCTCCAGGCACAAAAATGACCATACGTCTGGAGATGGTTCCCCCACCCAAGGAGCCAGCAGGGAAAGCTATGCCTTGTTCTAAAGCTCTTTGGGAACCGCTTGCGTAGCCCCACAGACCTGGGGGCTGCGGGCTTTCCTGCTGCCTTCAGCCTTGACATGACCATTTCCCACTTGGTGCCGCGCCAGGCAAAAAAAAAAGGCTATACGGCTGAAGATAGGTCCCCCGCCCAAGGAGCCAGCAGGAAAAACTAGGCCTTGTTCTAAAGCTATTTGGGAACCGCTTGCGTAGCCCCACAGACCTGGGGGCTGCAAGCCTTTCTGCTGCCTTCAGCCTCGAAACCACCCTTTCCCACTTGGCGCCGCGCCAGGCACAAAAATGGCCATACAGCTGGAGATGGTTCCCCCTCCCAAAGACCCAGCAGGGAAAATTATGCCTTGTTCTAAAGCTCTTTGACAACCGCTTGCGTAGCCCCACAGACCTGGGGGCTGCGGGCTTTCCTGCTGCCTTCAGCCTCCACACCACTCTTTCCCACTTGGCGTCGCGCCAGGCACAAAATTGGCTATACGGCTGGAGATGGGTCCCCCGCCCAAGGAGCCAACAGGGAAAACTAGGCCTTGTTCTAAAGCTCTTTGGGAATCACTTGCGTAGCCCCACAGACCTGGGGGCTACAGGTATTTCTGCTGCCTTCAGCCTCGACACCACCCTTTCCACTTGGCGCCGCGCCTGGCACAAAAATGGCCATATGGCTGGAGATGGTTCCCCCACCCAAGGAGCCAGCAAGGAAAACTATGCCTTGTTCTAAAGCTATTTGGGAACCGCTTGCGTAGCCCCACAGACCTGGGGGCTGCGGGCTTTCCTGCTGCCTTCAGCCTCGAAACCACCCTTTCCCACTTGGTGCCAAGCCAGGCACAAAAATGGCTATACGGCTGAAGATGGGTCCCCCGCCCAAGGAGCCATCAGGGAAAAATATGCCGTGTTCTAAAGCTATTTGGGAACCGCTTGCGTAGCCCCACAGACCTGGGGGCTGCGGGCTTTCCTGCTGCCTTCAGCCTCGACACCACCCTTTCCCACTTGGCGCCGCGCCAGGAGCAAAAATGGCCATACGGCTGGAATTGGGTCCCCCACCCAAGGAGCCAGCAGGGAAAACTAGGCCTTGTTCTAAAGCTCTTTGGGAATCACTTGCGTAGCCCCACAGACGTGGGGGCTGCGGGCTTTCCTGCTGCCTTCAGCCTTGACATGACCATTTCCCACTTGGTGCCATGCCAGGCACAAAAATGGCTATACAGCTGAAGATAGGTCCCCCGCCCAAGGAGCCAGCAGGGAAAACTAGGCCTTGTTCTAAAGCTCTTTGGGAACCGCTTGCATAACCCCACAGACCTGGGGGCTGCGGGCTTTCCTGCTGCCTTCAGCCTCGACACCACCCTTTCCCACTTGGTGCCACGCCAGGCACAAAAACAGCCATACGGCTGGAGATGGGTCCCCCGCCCAAAGAGCCAGCAGGGAAAACTAGGCCTTGTTCTAAAGCTCTTAGGGAACCGCTTGCGTAGCCCCACAGACCTGGGGGCTGCGGGCTTTCCTGCTGCCTTCAGCCTCGAAACCACCCTTTCCCACTTGGTGCCAAGCCAGGCACAAAAATGGCTATACGGCTGAAGATGGGTCCCCCGCCCAAGGAGCCAGCAGGGAAAACTATGCCTTGTTCTAAAGCTCTTTGGGAACCGCTTGCGTAGCCCCACAGACCTGGGGGCTGCGGGCTTTCCTACTGCCTTCAGCCTCCAAAACGCCCTTTCCACTTGGCGCCGCGCCAGGCACTAAAATGGCCATACAGCTGGATATGGATCCCCCGCCCAAAGACCCTGAAGGGAAAACTAGGCCTTGTTCTAAAGCTCTTTGGGAACCGCTTGCGTAGCACCCACAGACCTGGGGGCTGCAGGCTTTCCTGCTGCCTTCAGCCTCAATACTACGCTTTCCCACTAGGTGTCGCGCCAGGCACAAAAATGGCCATATGGCTGGAGATGGGTCGCCAGCACAAGGAGCCAGCAGGGAAAACTATGCCTTCTTCTAAAGCTCTTTGGGAACCGCTTGCGTAGCCCCACAGACCTGGGGGCTACAGGTATTTCTGCTGCCTTCAGCCTCGACACCACCCTTTCCACTTGGCGCCGCGCCAGGCACAAAAATGGCCATATGGCTGGAGATGGTTCCCCCACCCAAGGAGCCAGCAGGGAAAACTATGCCTTGTTCTAAAGCTATTTGGGAACCGCTTGCGTAGCCCCACAGACCTGGGGGCTGCAGGCTTTCCTGCTGCCTTCAGCCTCGAAACCACCCTTTCCCACTTGGTGCCAAGCCAGGCACAAAAATGGCTATACGGCTGAAGATGGGTCCCCCGCCCAAGGAGCCAGCAGGGAAAACTATGCCGTGTTCTAAAGCTCTTTGGGAACCGCTTGCGTAGCCCCAAAGACCTGGGGGCTGCGGGCTTTCCTGCTGCCTTCAGCCTCGACACCACCCTTTCCCACTTGGCGCCGCGCCAGGAGCAAAAATGGCCATACGGCTGGAGATGGGTCCCCCACCCAAGGAGCCAGCAGGGCAAACTAGGCCTTGTTCTAAAGCTCTTTGGGAATCACTTGCGTAGCCCCACAGACCTGGGGGCTGCGGGCTTTCCTGCTGCCTTCTGCCTTGACATGACCATTTCCCACTTGGTGCCGCGCCAGGCACAAAAATGGCTATACGGCTGAAGATAGGTCCCCCGCCCAAGGAGCCAGCAGGAAAAACTAGGCCTTCTTCTAAAGCTATTTGGGAACCGCTTGCGTAGCCCCACAGACCTGGGGGCTGCGGGCCTTTCTGCTGCCTTCATCCTCGAAACCACCCTTTCCCACTTGGCGACGCGCCAGGCACAAAAATGGCCATACAGCTGGAGATGGTTCCCCCTCCCAAAGACCCAGTAGGCAAAAATAGGCCTTCTTCTAAAGCTCTTTGGGAACCGCTTGCGTAGCCCCACAGACCTGGGGGCTGCGGGCTTTCCTGCTGCCTTCAGCCTCGACACCACCCTTTCCCACTTGGTGCCGCGCCAGGAGCAAAAACAGCCATACGGCTGGAGATGGGTCCCCAGCCCAAAGAGCCAGCAAAGAAAACTATGCCTTGTTCTAAAGCTCTTTGGGAACCGCTTGCGTAGCTTCACAGACCTGGGGGCTGCGGGCTTTCCTGCTGCCTTCAGCCTCAATACTACGCTTTCCCACTAGGTGTCGCTCCAGGCCCAAAAATGGCTATACGGCTGGAGATGGTTCCCCCACCCAAGGAGCCAGCAGGGAAAGCTATGCCTTGTTCTAAAGCTCTTTGGGAACCGCTTGCGTAGCCCCACAGACCTGGGGGCTGCGGGCTTTCCTGCTGTCTTCAGCCTCGACACCACCCTTTCCTACTTGGTGCCACGCCAGGCACAAAAATAGCCATACGGCTGGAGATGGGTCCCCCGCCCAAAGAGCCAGCAGGGAAAACTAGGCCTTGTTCTAAAGCTTTTTGGGAACCGCTTGCGTAGCCCCACAGACCTGGGGGCTGCGGGCTTTCCTGCTGCCTTCAGCCTCGAAACCACCCTTTCCCACTTGGCGTCGCGCCAGGCACAAAAATGACTATACGACTGGAGATGGGTCTCCCGCCCAAGGAGCCAGCAGGGAAAACTAGGCCTTGTTCTAAAGCTCTTTGGGAACCGCTTGCGTAGCCCCACAGACCTGGGGGCTGCAGGCTTTCCTGCTGCCTTCAGCCTCAATACTACGCTTTCCCACTAGGTGTCGCTCCAGGCACAAAAACAGCCTTACGGCTGGAGATGGGTCCCCCACCCAAGGAGCCAACAGTGAAAACTATGCCTTGTACTAAAGCTCTTTGGGAATCACTTGCGTAGCCCCACAGACCTGGGGCTGCGAGCTTTCCTGCTGCCTTCAGCCTCGACACCACCCTTTCCCACTTGGCGCCGCGCCAGGAGCAATAATGGCCATACGGCTGGAGATGGGTCCCTCGCACAAGGAGCCAGCAGGGAAAACTAAGCCTTGTTCTAAAGCTCTTACGGAACCTCTTGCGTAGCCCCACAGACCTGGGGGCTCCGGGCTTTCCTGCTGCCTTCTGCCTTGACATGACCCTTTGCCACTTGGCGCAGCGCTAGCTACAAAAATGGCCATACGGCTGGAGATGGGTCCCACGCCCAAAGAGCCAGCAGGGAAAACTATGCCTTGTTCTAAAGCTCTTTGGGAACCGCTTGTGTAGCCCCACAGACCTGGGGTCTGCGGGCTTTCCTGCTCCCTTCAGTCTCGACATAACCGTTTCCCACTTGGTGCCACGCCAGGCACAAAAACAGCCATACGGCTGGAGATGGGTCCCCCGCCCAAGGGGCCAGCAGGGAAAACTGTGTCTTGTTCTAAAGCTCTTTGAGAACCGCTTGCGTAGCCCCACAGACCTTGGGGCTGCGGGCTTTCCTGCTGCCTTCAGCCTCCACACCACTCTTTCCCACTTAGCGTCGCGCCAGGCACAAAAATGGCTATACGGCTTTAGATGGGTCCCCCGCCCAAAGACCCTGAAGGGAAAACTATGCCTTGTTCTAAAGCTCTTTGGGAACCGCTTGCGTAGCCCTAAAGACCTGGGGGCTGCGGGCTTTCCTGCTGCCTTCAGCCTCCACACCACCCTTTCCCACTTGGCGTAGCGCCAGGCACAAAAATGGCTATACGGCTGGAGATGGGTCTCCCGCCCAAGGAGCCAGCAGGGAAAACTAGGCCTTGTTCTAAAGCTCTTTGGGAACCACTTGCGTAGCCCCAAAGACCTGGGGGCTGCAGGCTTTTCTGCTGCCTTCAGCCTCCACACCACCCTTTCCCACTTGGTGCCACGCCAGGCACAAAAATGGCCATACGGCTAGAGATGGGTCCCCCGCCCAAAGAGCCAGCAGGGAAAACTAGGCCTTGTTCTAAAGCTCTTTGGGAACCGCTTGCGTAGCCCCACAGACCTGGGGGCTGCGGGCTTTCCTGCTGCCTTCAGCCTCCACACAACTCTTTCCCACTTGGCGTCGCGCCAGGCACAAAAATGGCTCTACGGCTTGAGATGGGTCCCCCGCCCAAAGACCCTGAAGGGAAAACTATGCCTTGTTCTAAAGCTCTTTGGGAACCACTTGCGTAGCCCCAAAGACCTGGGGGCTGCAGGCTTTTCTGCTGCCTTCAGCCTCCACACCACCCTTTCCCACTTGGTGCCACGCCAGGCACAAAAAGGGCCATACGGCTAGAGATGGGTCCCCCGCCCAAAGAGCCAGCAGGGAAAACTATGTCTTGTTCTAAAGCTCTTTGGGAACCGCTTGCGTAGCCCCACAGACCTGGGGGCTGCGGGCTTTCCTGCTGCCTTCAGCCTCCACACCACTCTTTCCCACTTGGCGTCGCGCCAGGCACAAAAATGGCTATACGGCTTGAGATGGGTCCCCCGCCCAAAGACCCTGAAGGGAAAACTAGGCCTTGTTCTAAAGCTCTTTGGGAACCGCTTGCGTAGCCCCAAAGACATGGGGGCTACAGGTATTTCTGCTGCCTTCAGCCACGACACCACCCTTTCCACTTGGCGCCGCACCAGGCACAAAAATGGCCATATGGCTGGAGATGGGTCCCCCGCCCAAAGAGGCACCAGGGAAAACTAGGCCTTCTTCTAAAGCTCTTTGGGAACCGCTTGCGTAGCCCCACAGACCTGGGGGCTGCGGGCTTTCCTGCTGCCTTCAGCCTCGACACCACCCTTTCCCACTTGGTGCCGCACCAGGCACAAAAATGGCCATACGGCTGGAGATGTGTCCCCCACCCAAGGAGCCAGCAGGGAAAACTAGGCCTTGTTCTAAAGCTCTTTGGGAATCACTTGCGTAGCCCCACAGACATGGGGGCTGCGGGCTTTCCTGCTGCCTTCAGCCTTGACATGACCATTTCCCACTTGCTGCCGCGCCAGGCACAAAAATGGCTATACGGCTGAAGATAGGTCCCCCGCCCAAGGAGCCAGCAGGAAAAACTAGGCCTTGTTCTAAAGCTCTTTGGGAACCTCTTGCGTAGCCCCACAGACCTGGGGGCTGCGGGCCTTTCTGCTGCCTTCAGCCTCGAAACCACCCTTTCCCACTTGGCGCCGCTCCAGGCCCAAAAATGGCCATACAGCTGGAGATGGTTCCCCCTCCCAAAGACCCAGTAGGCAAAAATAGGCCTTGTTCTAAAGCTCTTTGGGAACCGCTTGCGTAGCCCCACAGTCCTGGGGTCTGCGGGCTTTCCTGCTCCCTTCAGCCTCGACATAACCGTTTCCCACTTGGTGCCGCGCCAGGCACAAAAATGGCCATATGGCTGGAAATGGGTCACCCGCCCAAGGAGCCAGCAGGGAAAACTAGGCCTTGTTCTAAAGCTATTTGGGAATCGCTTGCGTAGCACCAAAGACCTGGGGGCTGCAGGCTTTTCTGCTGCCTTCAGCCTCAAAACCGCCCTTTCCACTTGGCGCCGCGCCAGGCACAAAAATGGCCATACGGCTGGAGATGGGTCCCCCGCCCACAGACCCTGAATGGAAAACTATGCCTTGTTCTAAAGCTCTTAGGGAACCGCTTGCGTAGCACCCACAGACCTGGGGGCTGCAGGCTTTCCTGCTGCCTTCAACGTCAATACTACGCTTTCCCACTAGGTGTTGCTCCAAGCCCAAAAATGGCCATACAGCTGGAGAAGGGTCCCCCGCCCAAGGAACCAGCAGGGAAAACTAGGCCTTGTTCTAAAGCTCTTTGGGAACCTCTTGCGTAGCCCCACAGACCTGGGGCTGCGAGCTTTCCTGCTGCCTTCAGCCTCGACACCACCCTTTCCCACTTGGTGCCACGCCAGGCACAAAAATGGCTATACGGCTGGAGATGGGTCTCGCGCCCAAGGAGCCAGCAGGGAAAACTAGGCCTTGTTCTAAAGCTCTTTGGGAACCGCTTGCATAGCCCCACAGACCTGGGGGCTGCGGGCTTTCCTGCTGCCTTCAGCCTCCACACCACCCTTTCCCACTTGGTGCCACGCCAGGCACAAAAACAGCCATACGGCTGGAGATGGGTCCCCCGCCCAAGGGGCCAGCAGGGAAAACTATGTCTTGTTCTAAAGCTCTTTGAGAACCGCTTGCGTAGCCCCACAGACCTGGGGGCTGCGGGCTTTCCTGCTGCCTTCAGCCTTGACATGACCATTTCCCACTTGGTGGAGCGCCAGGCACAGAAATGGCTATACGGCTGAAGATAGGTGCCCCGCCCAAGGAGCCAGCAGGAAAAACTAGGCCTTGTTCTAAAGCTATTTGGGAACCGCTTGCGTAGCCCCACAGACCTGGGGGCTGTGGGCTTTCCTGCTGCCTTCAGCCTGGACAGCACCCTTTCCCACTAGGTGTCGCTCCAGGCCCAAAAATGGCCATACAGCTGGAGAAGGGTCCCCCGCCCAAGGAACCAGCAGGGAAAACTATGCCTTGTTCTAAAGCTGTTTGGGAAACGCTTGCGTAACCCCACAGACCTGGGGCTGCGAGCTTTCCTGCTGCCTTCAGCCTCGACACCACCCTTTCCCACTTGGCGCCGCGCCAGGCCCAAAAATGGCCATACGGCTGGAGATGGGTCCCCCGCCCAAGGAACCAGCAGGGAAAACTATGCCTTGTTCTAAAGCTCTTTGGGAACCGCTTGCGTAGCCCCACAGACCTGGGGGCTGCGGGCTTTCCTGCTGCCTTCAGCCTAAAAAACACCCTTTCCCACTTGGCGCCGCACCAAGCACAAAAATCGCCATACGGCTGGAGATGGGTCCCCCACCCAAGGAGCCAGCAGGGAAAAATATGCCTTGTTCTAAAGCTCTTTGGGAACCGCTTTCGTAGCCCCACAGACCTGGGGGCTGCGGGCTTTCCAGCTGCCTTCAGCCTCGACACCACCCTTTCCCACTTCGTACCACGCCAGGCACAAAAACAGCCATACGGCTGGAGATGGGTCCCCCGCAAAAGGAGCCAGCAGAAAAAACTAGGACTTCTTCTAAAGCTCTTTGAGAACCTCTTGCGTAGCCCCACAGACCTGGGGGCTGCAGGTTTTTCTGCTGCCTTCAGCCTCGACACCACCCTTTCCCACTTGGCGCCGCGCCAGGTACAAAAATGGCCATACAGCTGGAGATGGTTCCCCCGCCCAAAGAGCCAGCAGGGAAAACTATGCCTTGTTCTAAAGCTCTTTGGGAACCGCTTGCGTAGCCCCACAGACCTGGGGGCTGCAGGCTTTCCTGCTGCCTTCAGTCTCCACACCACCCTTTCCCACTTGGTGCCACGCCAGGCACAAAAACAGCCATACGGCTGGAGATGGGTCCCCCGCACAAGGAGCCAGCAGGGAAAGCTCTGCCTTGTTCTAAAGCTCTTTGGGAACCGCTTGCGTAGCCCCACAGACCTGGGGGCTGCGGGATTTCCTGCTGTCTTCAGCCTCGACACCACCCTTTCCCACTTGGTGCCACGCCAGGCACAAAATCAGCCATACGGCTGGGGATGGGTCCCCCGCCCAAGGAGCCAGCAGGGAAAAATTTGCCTTGTTCTAAAGATCTTTGGGAACCGCTGCGTAGCCCTACAGACCTGGGGGCTGCGGGCTTTCCTGCTGCCTTCAGCCTCGACACCACCCTTTCCCACTTGGCGCCGCGCCAGGAGCAAAAATGGCCATACGGCTGGAGATGGGTTTGGGTTTGGGTTCGGGTTCGGGTTCGGGTTAGGGTTTAGGTTTCGGGTTAGGGTTAGGGTTAGGGTTAGGGTTAGGGTTAGGGTTAGGGTTCGGGTCAGGGTTCGGGTTCGGGTTCGGGTTCGGGTTAGGGTTCGGGTTCGGGTTCGGGTTCGGTTTCGAGTTCGGGTTCGGGTTAGGGTTCGGGTTCGGGTTCGGGTTCGGGTTCTTGTTCGGGTTCGGGTTCGGGTTCGGGTTAGGGTTAGGGTTCGGGTTAGGGTTAGGGTTAGGGTTCGGGTTAGGGTTAGGGTTAGGGTTCGGGTTAGGGTTCGGGTTAGGGTTAGGGTTCGGGTTAGGGTTAGGGTTAGGGTTAGGGTTAGGGTTAGGGTTAGGGTTAGGGTTAGGGTTCGGGTTAGGGTTAGGGTTCGGGTTAGGGTTAGGGTTAGGGTTAGGGTTAGGGTTAGGGTTAGGGTTCGGGTTAGGGTTAGGGTTAGGGTTCGGGTTAGGGTTAGGGTTAGGGTTAGGGGTTAGGGTTAGGGTTAGGGTTAGGGTTAGGGTTAGGGTTAGGGTTAGGGTTAGGGTTAGGGTTAGGGTTCGGGTTAGGGTTAGGGTTCGGGTTAGGGTTAGGGTTCGGGTTAGGGTTAGGGGTTAGGGTTAGGGTTAGGGTTAGGGTTAGGGTTAGGGTTAGGGTTAGGGTTAGGGGTTAGGGTTAGGGTTAGGGTTAGGGTTAGGGTTAGGGTTAGGGTTAGGGTTAGGGTTAGGGTTAGGGTTAGGGTTAGGGTTAGGGTTAGGGTTAGGGTTAGGGTTAGGGTTAGGGTTAGGGTTAGGGTTAGGGTTAGGGTTAGGGTTAGGGTTAGGGTTAGGGTTAGGGTTAGGGTTAGGGTTAGGGTTAGGGTTAGGGTTAGGGTTAGGGTTAGGGTTAGGGTTAGGGTTAGGGTTAGGGTTAGGGTTAGGGTTAGGGTTAGGGTTAGGGTTAGGGTTAGGGTTAGGGTTAGGGTTAGGGTTAGGGTTAGGGTTAGGGTTAGGGTTAGGGTTAGGGTTAGGGTTAGGGTTAGGGTTAGGGTTAGGGTTAG